>NW_026910246.1:107500-125000 GCF_963691925.1 Scomber scombrus | reverse complement strand
CCCTAACCCTAACCCTAACCCTAACTTTTGATAGGAATGTCGCACAGACTTGGTTCCGGTCTCTATCGATCGGGCGTGGTCGATAATGGGGGGGTAGGCGGAGTCTCAACTAATGAGCACTTAAGGGGAAAAATGAGCCCCCCAAAAACTCTGAAAATACCCCTTTTTTGGCCATAACTTCCGGTGGGAGTGGCCTAGAGACTTGGTTCCGGTCTCAATCGAAAGCCCGTGGCCGATAATGGGGGGGTAGCCGGAATCTCAAGTCTCTCAGATGCTCACAGGAAAATGAGACGCGATTTCAAAAGTGGCACTTATCCCTAACCCTAACCCTAACCCTAACCCTAACTTTCCTGGGGACCGCCCACCCATACATAGTACCCTGTGGCACTTAGGCGATTTTTCACTATGTCGCAAAACACACTTCTCGCGATATCTCACCAACGCAATGTCCCACTGACCTCACACCCCAGTCCAGGCACTTGTCTACTCGAGACCTCTCTGTACATACCCAACATGACCCATTTCGGTGACCATCAAAATCACTTCCGGTGCTCGACCAATCATGTTCAGAATTGCCTGAAACATATAGTGGTCAGGTTTCCTGGGGACCGCCCCCCCATACATATGACCATGTGGCACTTAGGCGATTTTTCACACTTCTCCATTCATTCCTATGGGGGATTTTGATTGGCCAATAACTTTTGATAGGAATGTCGCACAGACTTGGTTCCGGTCTCTATCGATCGGGCGTGGTCGATAATGGGGGGGTAGGCGGAGTCTCAACTAATGAGCACTTAAGGGGAAAAATGAGCCCCCCAAAAACTCTGAAAATACCCCTTTTTTGGCCATAACTTCCGGTGGGAGTGGCCTAGAGACTTGGTTCCGGTCTCAATCGAAAGCCCGTGGCCGATAATGGGGGGGTAGCCGGAATCTCAAGTCTCTCAGATGCTCACAGGAAAATGAGACGCGATTTCAAAAGTGGCACTTATCCCTTAACCTAACCCTAACCCTAACCCTAACCCCTAACCCCTAACCCCTAACCCCTAACCCTAACCCTAACCCTAACCCTAACCCTAATGAGCACTTAAGGGGAAAAATGAGCCCCCCAAAAACTCTGAAAATACCCCTTTTTTGGCCATAACTTCCGGTGGGAGTGGCCTAGAGACTTGGTTCCGGTCTCAATCGAAAGCCCGTGGCCGATAATGGGGGGGTAGCCGGAATCTCAAGTCTCTCAGATGCTCACAGGAAAATGAGACGCGATTTCAAAAGTGGCACTTATCCCTTAACCTAACCCTAACCCTAACCCTATTTCAAAAGTGGCACTTATCCCTTAACCTAACCCTAACCCTAACCCTAACCCTAACTTTTGATAGGAATGTCGCACAGACTTGGTTCCGGTCTCTATCGATCGGGCGTGGTCGATAATGGGGGGGTAGGCGGAGTCTCAAATAATGAGCACTTAAGGGGAAAAATGAGCCCCCCAAAAACTCTGAAAATACCCCTTTTTTGGCCATAACTTCCGGTGGGAGTGGCCTAGAGACTTGGTTCCGGTCTCAATCGAAAGCCCGTGGCCGATAATGGGGGGGTAGCCGGAATCTCAAGTCTCTCAGATGCTCACAGGAAAATGAGACGCGATTTCAAAAGTGGCACTTATCCCTAACCCTAACCCTAACCCTAACTTTCCTGGGGACCGCCCACCCATACATAGTACCCTGTGGCACTTAGGCGATTTTTCACTATGTCGCAAAACACACTTCTCGCGATATCTCACCAACGCAATGTCCCACTGACCTCACACCCCAGTCCAGGCACTTGTCTACTCGAGACCTCTCTGTACATACCCAACATGACCCATTTCGGTGACCATCAAAATCACTTCCGGTGCTCGACCAATCATGTTCAGAATTGCCTGAAACATATAGTGGTCAGGTTTCCTGGGGACCGCCCCCCCATACATATGACCATGTGGCACTTAAGCGATTTTTCACACTTCTCCATTCATTCCTATGGGGGATTTTGATTGGCCAATAACTTTTGATAGGAATGTCGCACAGACTTGGTTCCGGTCTCTATCGATCGGGCGTGGTCGATAATGGGGGGGTAGGCGGAGTCTCAACTAATGAGCACTTAAGGGGAAAAATGAGCCCCCCAAAAACTCTGAAAATACCCCTTTTTTGGCCATAACTTCCGGTGGGAGTGGCCTAGAGACTTGGTTCCGGTCTCAATCGAAAGCCCGTGGCCGATAATGGGGGGTAGCCGGAATCTCAAGTCTCTCAGATGCTCACAGGAAAATGAGACGCGATTTCAAAAGTGGCACTTATCCCTTAACCTAACCCTAACCCTAACCCTAACCCTAACCCTAACCCTAACCCCTAACCCTAACCCTAACCCTAACCCTAACCCTAACCCGTGGCCGATAATGGGGGGGTAGCCGGAATCTCAAGTCTCTCAGATGCTCACAGGAAAATGAGACGCGATTTCAAAAGTGGCACTTATCCCTTAACCTAACCCTAACCCTAACCCCTAACCCCTAACCCTAACCCTAACCCTAACCCTAACCCTAATGAGCACTTAAGGGGAAAAATGAGCCCCCCAAAAACTCTGAAAATACCCCTTTTTTGGCCATAACTTCCGGTGGGAGTGGCCTAGAGACTTGGTTCCGGTCTCAATCGAAAGCCCGTGGCCGATAATGGGGGGGTAGCCGGAATCTCAAGTCTCTCAGATGCTCACAGGAAAATGAGACGCGATTTCAAAAGTGGCACTTATCCCTTAACCTAACCCTAACCCTAACCCTAACCCTATTTCAAAAGTGGCACTTATCCCTTAACCTAACCCTAACCCTAACCCTAACCCTAACTTTTGATAGGAATGTCGCACAGACTTGGTTCCGGTCTCTATCGATCGGGCGTGGTCGATAATGGGGGGGTAGGCGGAGTCTCAAATAATGAGCACTTAAGGGGAAAAATGAGCCCCCCAAAAACTCTGAAAATACCCCTTTTTTGGCCATAACTTCCGGTGGGAGTGGCCTAGAGACTTGGTTCCGGTCTCAATCGAAAGCCCGTGGCCGATAATGGGGGGGTAGCCGGAATCTCAAGTCTCTCAGATGCTCACAGGAAAATGAGACGCGATTTCAAAAGTGGCACTTATCCCTTAACCTAACCCTAACCCTAACCCCTAACCCCTAACCCCTAACCCCTAACCCTAACCCTAACCCTAACCCTAACCCTAATGAGCACTTAAGGGGAAAAATGAGCCCCCCAAAAACTCTGAAAATACCCCTTTTTTGGCCATAACTTCCGGTGGGAGTGGCCTAGAGACTTGGTTCCGGTCTCAATCGAAAGCCCGTGGCCGATAATGGGGGGGTAGCCGGAATCTCAAGTCTCTCAGATGCTCACAGGAAAATGAGACGCGATTTCAAAAGTGGCACTTATCCCTTAACCTAACCCTAACCCTAACCCTAACCCTATTTCAAAAGTGGCACTTATCCCTTAACCTAACCCTAACCCTAACCCTAACCCTAACTTTTGATAGGAATGTCGCACAGACTTGGTTCCGGTCTCTATCGATCGGGCGTGGTCGATAATGGGGGGGTAGGCGGAGTCTCAAATAATGAGCACTTAAGGGGAAAAATGAGCCCCCCAAAAACTCTGAAAATACCCCTTTTTTGGCCATAACTTCCGGTGGGAGTGGCCTAGAGACTTGGTTCCGGTCTCAATCGAAAGCCCGTGGCCGATAATGGGGGGGTAGCCGGAATCTCAAGTCTCTCAGATGCTCACAGGAAAATGAGACGCGATTTCAAAAGTGGCACTTATCCCTAACCCTAACCCTAACCCTAACCCTAACTTTCCTGGGGACCGCCCACCCATACATAGTACCCTGTGGCACTTAGGCGATTTTTCACTATGTCGCAAAACACACTTCTCGCGATATCTCACCAACGCAATGTCCCACTGACCTCACACCCCAGTCCAGGCACTTGTCTACTCGAGACCTCTCTGTACATACCCAACATGACCCATTTCGGTGACCATCAAAATCACTTCCGGTGCTCGACCAATCATGTTCAGAATTGCCTGAAACATATAGTGGTCAGGTTTCCTGGGGACCGCCCCCCCATACATATGACCATGTGGCACTTAAGCGATTTTTCACACTTCTCCATTCATTCCTATGGGGGATTTTGATTGGCCAATAACTTTTGATAGGAATGTCGCACAGACTTGGTTCCGGTCTCTATCGATCGGGCGTGGTCGATAATGGGGGGGTAGGCGGAGTCTCAACTAATGAGCACTTAAGGGGAAAAATGAGCCCCCGAAAAACTCTGAAAATACCCCTTTTTTGGCCATAACTTCCGGTGGGAGTGGCCTAGAGACTTGGTTCCGGTCTCAATCGAAAGCCCGTGGCCGATAATGGGGGGTAGCCGGAATCTCAAGTCTCTCAGATGCTCACAGGAAAATGAGACGCGATTTCAAAAGTGGCACTTATCCCTTAACCTAACCCTAACCCTAACCCTAACCCTAACCCTAACCCTAACCCTAACCCTAACCCTAACCCTACCCTGGAGCAAATCTTTACCATTTTCTAAAAATCTGTGAAAAAACCCCCCCCAGCCCCCTCACAAAAATAGTCGTTTTCTCCATAGGGTTAAACAATAAAGACCAGGACCCCAAACAAACATCAATAAAACAACTCCGCGCACTGTTCAAACAAGCCGGCATCACTTTCCCCAACGCAGACATATACTTCCCCATCATTAATTACTCCACCCGCCTCACACCTACCCAACAACAAAACCTGAAACTCATCAATAATACTATTGCTACACACCTCCCCTTCCTTGCTGAAATCCCACATGACACTTTCATTACAGAACAGGACAACATACACTGGACAGCCTCCACAGCCCACCACATATTCAATAACTGGTGTAAACAATTAAATTTATAATTCACCCATACCCGAATCTGGCACATTTCCCTTCTACCCCCACCCCTAACATCCCTCAACCACAGATCCCACAGACCTCAGACACGCCTCCTCCCCCCCTACAACATAACAACCCTCACTCCAATATACTCAACCTATCCACTCTACTCACCTTATCCCCGGCACAAACTCAACTTCTGGAGAGGGGATTATCCTTCATCCCACGTCCCACTAAACACGACCGGGAGGAACTTCAAAGGGACATACACCAATACCATAGACGCATTAAAATTACGGATCATTTTCACCTCCAACCCAATCATAACCACACACCATTCACACACAAATCCAGCTGGGAACCCCAAATGTCTCAGCTGGATAAACACACAATAGCACTAATAAAATCAGACAAAAGGGCCCTGCGCATATATCGTCCCTCGACAGATATCCCAGATAATCTGTCGGGGGACGAGCGCAGGGCCCTAAAACAACTCACCCAAAACCCCAATATAATAATAAAACCAGCGGACAAAGGTTCAAAAATAATCATACTGGACAGACAACAATATTTACAGGAAGCTAACAGACAACTTTCAAATACCACCCACTACAAACCTATCCCTCAAAGCATCCAAAACAATACACAAACTGCACTTAGAACTATTATTACATCCCTCCACCATAAAAAATACATTAAAACCAAGCAATTACACTTTTTATTCGGCCCCGACAACCCACGCCCCAGACATTTTTACCTCCTCCCCAAAATCCATAAAGACCCCACCACCTGGACAGTTCCCTTTGAGGTTCCTCCCGGTAGACCCATAGTTTCAGATTGCAACAGCACCTCCTACAATATATCCACATACATTGACCACTTCCTTAATCCCCTCTCCATAAAACACCCCAGCTACATAAAGGACACATATCACTTCCTCAACATCATCCGACCCATGGTTGTTCCTTCACCAGCTTACCTCTTTACAATAGATATAGACAGTCTGTATACCAACATCAATAGTACACTCGGCATTAAAACCATACAAAACATTTTTCAAAAATATCCAGACAACAATAGACCGGACCAAGAAATCATTGACCTCCTCACCATCTGCCTCAATAACAACGACTTTGAATTTAACAATAAACACTATCTTCAAATCACCGGAACAGCCATGGGTCAAAGATACGCACCGTCATACGCAAACATTTACATGGCCGAGTGGGAGCGAGAGGCATTGGCCAAGTGTGTACACCAACCATCCATCTACTACCGGTACTTAGATGACATCATAGGAATTTGGCCCCATCACATATCACTCTTCCAACAGTTTATAGACACATTAAATAATCACCATCCCTCCATAAAAGTTAAATTTTCCATAAACCACACCACAGTTAACTTCCTAGACACCACAGTTTTCTTTCAACCAATTGATTCCACCACCAATAAAATTCTCACTAAGGTTTATTTTAAAGACACAGATACACATGCACTCCTCCATAAATCCAGTTATCACCCAAAGCACACTTTTAAAGGCATAATAAAATCCCAGATAATCAGATACCACCGCATATCCTCCCTCCAGACAGACTTTGATCATACCATCCGCATTTTATTCAATAGCTTAAAAAATAGAAAATATTCAAAACGTTTCCTCCGTCAAATCAAAAACAACACCTTGGCCGCCCTCGCTCCCACTCGGACCCCTAACAACCAACACACACAACCAACACACACACACACACACACACACACGAACAATAGACCCCTCCCAGTAACCCCTGATACCCCCGACCCCCCGACCCCCTACCTGAACCTAGGTCTGTACCCTCATCCCCCCTCCCCCTACCCTAAACCGGGTCTGTATCCCCTCCCTACCTACCATCCCCCCACCACTGACCCCGCTGTACAAGGGGGCTGTCCACAACACAACACATTCACCAACCAAACACAACCCGATCCACACATCTTACCCCTGGTCTCCACATTCTCCCACACCACTACGGCACTCCACCAAACCATAAAAAGGAACTTCACCCACATCCAGACACAACACCCAGCCTTTCACAACCGGAAAATCATCTCAGCCTATCGCCGAAACCCCAACCTACAGAGTCTCCTAGTTAGATCAAAATTCACCACCCATGGTAAAACACCCGCCACACCGTTCCACCACCACTATAAAACAAGAAAATTCATCACCAATCCATATAGTCAAACATCACTCCCACCTCACAACACCTACTCCCTCTCCCATAGTAATATCGTCTACATCATCACATGCACCCTCTGCAATAAACACTATATAGGAGAAACCAAAAATCCTCTACTCACCCGACTCAAACAGCATCTTCACAATATAGACAAAGGAACACTCACCACTCACTTAGTCACCCACTTTCAACAACACTCCATTCAATACCTCACCATCTCAGGTCTGGAGGCCCAAGACCGCTGGACCACAGGGCAGAGGAAGAGAGCTGAGAAAATCTGGATAGAGAAGCTGGGTACAATAACTCCACGGGGCCTCAATGATATCCCCAACTATTAAACCTTCACCCCATAGACACTACTATACCCACCCCTTTGTCCCCTTACCCTCACCCCAACCCCTTATCCTAACCTTTTCCCTTCACCCCAACCCTACCCCTTACCTTAACCTCCACCCCTTACCCCTACCCCACCCCTTACCCTCACCCCATCCCTTACCCCAACCTCTACCCTTTACCCTTACCCTAACCCTTACCTTTACCCTTACCCTAACCCTACCCCAACCCCTTACCCTAAACCTAACCCCTACCCCTTACCCTAACCCTCACCCCAACCCCTTACCCTAAACCCAACCCCTACCCCTTACCCTAACCCTAACTCCAAACCCCTTATCCTGACCCCTTACCCTAACCCTTACCCCCTATCCTAACTCCTTACCCTACTCCAACCTCCAGCCCCCTTCCTCACCCCTTACCCTACCCTAACCTCTTACCTTAACCCCAACCCCTTACCCTAACCCTAACCCTACCCCCTTCCCACTCACCTCTATTCTCCTTATCCATTACCCAGCTTCTCTCTCACACATAACCATTTTCCCACAGTCGCCCCCCAGAAACCGGACCCAAGTGAAAATAAAAACATAACCACTGCCTGTCTCCCATTATTTTAATCACAATTTTATTTTTTTTCTTTCCCCCTCCTTGTTTTAGTTGTTTTTTTGTTTTCTTGCTTTTTTGTTTGGTTGTTTTTGTTTGTTTTTTGGTTTTTCCTCGTTCTTTTTTTCTTTTTTTCTTTTTCTTTTTTTGTTTTTTTGTTTTTTTGTTTTTTTGTTTTTTTGTTTCTTTTGTAGGTTTTTTTTGCTTTTTTAATTTTTATTTGTTTTAGTTTAGTTTGGTTTTTTTTGGCCCCAATAAAGTCTTTTAAAACAAGCACCAGGCACACTTTGGTTTTAAACATCACTTATAGGATGTGTTGTTTTATATTATCATTTAATCATTATATTGCTATTTTATTGGTGTATTTATGTATTGTCTTTTATTAATTTAGGGGACAATTTATGGATATAGATCTAGGATGGCTTGGGGTGAACAGATTGGGAGATTTTATGAATTTAGTGTGTGTATAATTGCTTTTACTATATGTGCGTGTGTGTGTGTGTGTGCATATACATTGCTCTTTCTTATTATATTTATATATTAATTATTTTTAAATCACTTTCTTTCTTATTATATTTATATATTAATTATTTTTTAATCACTATGCATGACACCCTCCCACATCTGTTCGCCCACAAACACATTAGAAAATATGCACCTTTTTTATATTGATTGACATGATTTTATTTAACAACACACCCAAATGAACCAATTTTATACAAAACACAAAGACGCCCTTGCCTACCTGGTTTTTAGATTTTGTTTTTTTGTTTTGTTGGGAGGCACGTGGTGGGTGGGTGGCCGCATTGACTGCTCCCCTGTGTGTGGGAGACCTGTGCCAGCGCCGGGAATCGAACCCTGCTCCCCCGTATGGCAGACTGGACCATTGCCACTACACCACAACAGACACTTACATAAACTTCATCCACCACTCCACATTACCTTCTGTTTTAGACATGGGTAACCCAAGTCTGTAGGCCAGTGCACCTTTGATAAACCTCAACCCCTGAACCCTAACCCCAACCCCAAACCTAACCCAGCCAGTGCCACAGACTTGGGCCCCATGTCCAGTTCATCAACAAAATTACCCCCATATTTTTAACTGTTTCTTGTTTCCTTTTAACTGTTGCATGTCCCTTGGCCCGGACCTCTGTGTTCCGGCCTGGTCTTGAACCGGGGTCTGGGCCTTGGGAGGCATCCACCCACACCACTGTACCATCCTCTTCTGGCTATTTGGCATCCATCATACACAACATCATTGGAATTACCCCTTGTCCCCTCCCCTTCTAGCTCTTACCCAATCACAAGTCACACACCCGTTTCCCTCCAAAATTTGAATCCCAATCAACCATGTCAGTACCACAGCTGGATCCAAACACACCGATTGGACAAAGTGGCCCCAGAGACAGACAAGCCCCCTCCCCACTACATACTCTATATATATATCCACTATGCTGATCCATTCACCCTATACCTCTGAAGAAGCAGGAATTGCGAAACGTCAGGTATTTTAAAATTAAATTAAATACACGGTCCCTTATCTCTTTTATTTGTTTTTTACCCATGTGGGAAGCTTTTAAGACCTTTTAATTATTGAAAGGTTCTTTTAAGTTTTCTGCACTGGAGTTGTTTTTAAACCTTTTTTAATAAAGCTTTTACCGACGGTGGAAGGTTCTGTCTAGCCCCCTCGGAAAACCCTTTTTGTTTTAACATCTGTACACCGAGGTTTTTTAAGTTATCCTCCACAGATGGTCCGCAATCAAAGGGGATCCCCTCATCGGACCACTAAGACCAGGAGATAACACCACCAAGGCCAAAGGTAAGAACCAACCACCCTCAACCTTTTATTCTAGAGATTACACTGTGTATTTGAATTAATTAAGATGAATGGACAGCACACACACAGAACACACACACACAACTTCACCCCACAGTCACTCATGTCTCTCCCCACACGTCCCGTACAGAGAACACACAACAGACAGCACACCATACACACTAGGCCTCCACCCACATCCTCCCAGCCAAACTCAACTACCACTCACACACTCTCCGGACCACCCTCAGAACAAACTAGACATGTCAGTAAAATCTATTTCAAACTCATCCAGGCCACCCATCACAAACAGATCATTAATAAAGCCATCACCACAAACCACTTCCCACCCGGCATGATGAGACAGGTTCAGAAACTCTCCGACTTCATCAAACCCGCAGCACCTACAGAACACACACGCAGTAAGATCACACATAACACCAATAACTGGATGCATAATAACATGATCATATTACAGGAACATTACACATCCATCACCAACTCATTCACACACCCTCCCAAAGATCTCCTGGCCCTCCAAATATCCATTGGATGGGCCAGTAAGAGATACGGCTCTAGACTCACTCCAGAAACCATACACACAGTTAAACAGATATTGGACATTTCCCCACATCACCCTACTGCTTCAACACCCCATGCCCCCCCACCAGGTCTGCCCTCCACCTCTAGCTCTACCCACCTACTACCTCCCATCCCAGAAGAAGATGAATTTCCACCTCTCCCAAAACCACAGGACAAAACCAAACTCACACTTTATTTAGGCCCACGCAGTTCAATCTCAGAAGAACTTGCACTTCATTCACATCATACAATATCAGCCCCACCCACTCCCACTCAACAACACCAGCACTCAAAGGAACATTCTCATGAGTCTGTCCCTGGGACCACGCCCCCTCATAGTTTGCCACCACGACAGAGGGGAGCAGCGGCCCAACCCTTATCCTCCCACACACAGGATGACAACTTTAGGAAACCGGCACTAGTTAAGCAACCATACACCTACTCGGTGTACGCCCAGGCCACCCACACCCACACGGGTCCGGCCTTCTCTAGGGCACCTGTGAGAAAGACACCAGTCTATAGCATGCACCAAAATCTTGCCACAAACAACAAAACAATAAAATCTATTCACAACCACACTCCTCTGGGCACCTCCACCCCTCTGCCCCAAAGGTCCGTAAGTCGGTTTTTCACCAATACCAACTCTACCCCCAACACCATATCCCTGCCAGAACTATCACCAATCCTTCCACTTACCCCAGGTTTAACTACACACAAAATCCCATCTCTTTTATCTCCCCTACAGCCACCAGCCTCACACCCACCTCCCCCTATTCAACAGCTAGCCACCCCACTTCCCCAGAGGGGAAGGGTCCGGGAGGTGGAGGCCGAGGTCCACATACCACCCAAGGTACAACCATCAACCAAATATAATAACCCGGAATTGGAAACAGTATCACTTGACACCTCACACAATAACAGCAACGTTTCAGTCACCACTCATGACACTATTTCACCCTTCTGCCATTCTCCCACAGGTCGTGTTGGTGGCCGTGCCAACTCGGGGGGCCAACAAGCCCAGTCCATGCACACTGAAAAGAACTCACAGAGCGAGAGCAACAACATCATGATGAGCGGGAATCTAAAGGCCGATATGGCCAAAAACAAGACCCAATCTGAACTCTCTGCTCAACCAGTGTGCAGGGCTGGGTGGCCCCTCGGGCCCCCCCTGGCCGCCGACGCGACAGTGGGAGAGGACCTTGGCCTACCACAGAGCCTGGACCCTCCCTCAACACCCACTAGATCCCTTTCGCTCCAAGCCACTTCTCCCTCCCCCTCCACAGTTTTGCACAAACCTAACACCAACCTAGCCAGACCCTCCCGTAAAATTCAAGATTGGGCCTTCAGACCCCGCCGACCCATCCTCTTTCTAGGAGACTCTAACAATAAAAGAATCCGGTCACATACAAACCCCGACATACAACTTGAAAGCTACCCTGGAGCAAATCTTTACCATTTTCTAAAAATCTGTGAAAAAACCCCCCCCAGCCCCCTCACAAAAATAGTCGTTTTCTCCATAGGGTTAAACAATAAAGACCAGGACCCCAAACAAACATCAATAAAACAACTCCGCGCACTGTTCAAACAAGCCGGCATCACTTTCCCCAACGCAGACATATACTTCCCCATCATTAATTACTCCACCCGCCTCACACCTACCCAACAACAAAACCTGAAACTCATCAATAATACTATTGCTACACACCTCCCCTTCCTTGCTGAAATCCCACATGACACTTTCATTACAGAACAGGACAACATACACTGGACAGCCTCCACAGCCCACCACATATTCAATAACTGGTGTAAACAATTAAATTTATAATTCACCCATACCCGAATCTGGCACATTTCCCTTCTACCCCCACCCCTAACATCCCTCAACCACAGATCCCACAGACCTCAGACACGCCTCCTCCCCCCCTACAACATAACAACCCTCACTCCAATATACTCAACCTATCCACTCTACTCACCTTATCCCCGGCACAAACTCAACTTCTGGAGAGGGGATTATCCTTCATCCCACGTCCCACTAAACACGACCGGGAGGAACTTCAAAGGGACATACACCAATACCATAGACGCATTAAAATTACGGATCATTTTCACCTCCAACCCAATCATAACCACACACCATTCACACACAAATCCAGCTGGGAACCCCAAATGTCTCAGCTGGATAAACACACAATAGCACTAATAAAATCAGACAAAAGGGCCCTGCGCATATATCGTCCCTCGACAGATATCCCAGATAATCTGTCGGGGGACGAGCGCAGGGCCCTAAAACAACTCACCCAAAACCCCAATATAATAATAAAACCAGCGGACAAAGGTTCAAAAATAATCATACTGGACAGACAACAATATTTACAGGAAGCTAACAGACAACTTTCAAATACCACCCACTACAAACCTATCCCTCAAAGCATCCAAAACAATACACAAACTGCACTTAGAACTATTATTACATCCCTCCACCATAAAAAATACATTAAAACCAAGCAATTACACTTTTTATTCGGCCCCGACAACCCACGCCCCAGACATTTTTACCTCCTCCCCAAAATCCATAAAGACCCCACCACCTGGACAGTTCCCTTTGAGGTTCCTCCCGGTAGACCCATAGTTTCAGATTGCAACAGCACCTCCTACAATATATCCACATACATTGACCACTTCCTTAATCCCCTCTCCATAAAACACCCCAGCTACATAAAGGACACATATCACTTCCTCAACATCATCCGACCCATGGTTGTTCCTTCACCAGCTTACCTCTTTACAATAGATATAGACAGTCTGTATACCAACATCAATAGTACACTCGGCATTAAAACCATACAAAACATTTTTCAAAAATATCCAGACAACAATAGACCGGACCAAGAAATCATTGACCTCCTCACCATCTGCCTCAATAACAACGACTTTGAATTTAACAATAAACACTATCTTCAAATCACCGGAACAGCCATGGGTCAAAGATACGCACCGTCATACGCAAACATTTACATGGCCGAGTGGGAGCGAGAGGCATTGGCCAAGTGTGTACACCAACCATCCATCTACTACCGGTACTTAGATGACATCATAGGAATTTGGCCCCATCACATATCACTCTTCCAACAGTTTATAGACACATTAAATAATCACCATCCCTCCATAAAAGTTAAATTTTCCATAAACCACACCACAGTTAACTTCCTAGACACCACAGTTTTCTTTCAACCAATTGATTCCACCACCAATAAAATTCTCACTAAGGTTTATTTTAAAGACACAGATACACATGCACTCCTCCATAAATCCAGTTATCACCCAAAGCACACTTTTAAAGGCATAATAAAATCCCAGATAATCAGATACCACCGCATATCCTCCCTCCAGACAGACTTTGATCATACCATCCGCATTTTATTCAATAGCTTAAAAAATAGAAAATATTCAAAACGTTTCCTCCGTCAAATCAAAAACAACACCTTGGCCGCCCTCGCTCCCACTCGGACCCCTAACAACCAACACACACAACCAACACACACACACACACACACACACACGAACAATAGACCCCTCCCAGTAACCCCTGATACCCCCGACCCCCCGACCCCCTACCTGAACCTAGGTCTGTACCCTCATCCCCCCTCCCCCTACCCTAAACCGGGTCTGTATCCCCTCCCTACCTACCATCCCCCCACCACTGACCCCGCTGTACAAGGGGGCTGTCCACAACACAACACATTCACCAACCAAACACAACCCGATCCACACATCTTACCCCTGGTCTCCACATTCTCCCACACCACTACGGCACTCCACCAAACCATAAAAAGGAACTTCACCCACATCCAGACACAACACCCAGCCTTTCACAACCGGAAAATCATCTCAGCCTATCGCCGAAACCCCAACCTACAGAGTCTCCTAGTTAGATCAAAATTCACCACCCATGGTAAAACACCCGCCACACCGTTCCACCACCACTATAAAACAAGAAAATTCATCACCAATCCATATAGTCAAACATCACTCCCACCTCACAACACCTACTCCCTCTCCCATAGTAATATCGTCTACATCATCACATGCACCCTCTGCAATAAACACTATATAGGAGAAACCAAAAATCCTCTACTCACCCGACTCAAACAGCATCTTCACAATATAGACAAAGGAACACTCACCACTCACTTAGTCACCCACTTTCAACAACACTCCATTCAATACCTCACCATCTCAGGTCTGGAGGCCCAAGACCGCTGGACCACAGGGCAGAGGAAGAGAGCTGAGAAAATCTGGATAGAGAAGCTGGGTACAATAACTCCACGGGGCCTCAATGATATCCCCAACTATTAAACCTTCACCCCATAGACACTACTATACCCACCCCTTTGTCCCCTTACCCTCACCCCAACCCCTTATCCTAACCTTTTCCCTTCACCCCAACCCTACCCCTTACCTTAACCTCCACCCCTTACCCCTACCCCACCCCTTACCCTCACCCCATCCCTTACCCCAACCTCTACCCTTTACCCTTACCCTAACCCTTACCTTTACCCTTACCCTAACCCTACCCCAACCCCTTACCCTAAACCTAACCCCTACCCCTTACCCTAACCCTCACCCCAACCCCTTACCCTAAACCCAACCCCTACCCCTTACCCTAACCCTAACTCCAAACCCCTTATCCTGACCCCTTACCCTAACCCTTACCCCCTATCCTAACTCCTTACCCTACTCCAACCTCCAGCCCCCTTCCTCACCCCTTACCCTACCCTAACCTCTTACCTTAACCCCAACCCCTTACCCTAACCCTAACCCTACCCCCTTCCCACTCACCTCTATTCTCCTTATCCATTACCCAGCTTCTCTCTCACACATAACCATTTTCCCACAGTCGCCCCCCAGAAACCGGACCCAAGTGAAAATAAAAACATAACCACTGCCTGTCTCCCATTATTTTAATCACAATTTTATTTTTTTTCTTTCCCCCTCCTTGTTTTAGTTGTTTTTTTGTTTTCTTGCTTTTTTGTTTGGTTGTTTTTGTTTGTTTTTTGGTTTTTCCTCGTTCTTTTTTTCTTTTTTTCTTTTTCTTTTTTTGTTTTTTTGTTTTTTTGTTTTTTTGTTTTTTTGTTTCTTTTGTAGGTTTTTTTTGCTTTTTTAATTTTTATTTGTTTTAGTTTAGTTTGGTTTTTTTTGGCCCCAATAAAGTCTTTTAAAACAAGCACCAGGCACACTTTGGTTTTAAACATCACTTATAGGATGTGTTGTTTTATATTATCATTTAATCATTATATTGCTATTTTATTGGTGTATTTATGTATTGTCTTTTATTAATTTAGGGGACAATTTATGGATATAGATCTAGGATGGCTTGGGGTGAACAGATTGGGAGATTTTATGAATTTAGTGTGTGTATAATTGCTTTTACTATATGTGCGTGTGTGTGTGTGTGTGCATATACATTGCTCTTTCTTATTATATTTATATATTAATTATTTTTAAATCACTTTCTTTCTTATTATATTTATATATTAATTATTTTTTAATCACTATGCATGACACCCTCCCACATCTGTTCGCCCACAAACACATTAGAAAATATGCACCTTTTTTATATTGATTGACATGATTTTATTTAACAACACACCCAAATGAACCAATTTTATACAAAACACAAAGACGCCCTTGCCTACCTGGTTTTTAGATTTTGTTTTTTTGTTTTGTTGGGAGGCACGTGGTGGGTGGGTGCCCGCATTGACTGCTCCCCTGTGTGTGGGAGACCTGTGCCAGCGCCGGGAATCGAACCCTGCTCCCCCGTATGGCAGACTGGACCATTGCCACTACACCACAACAGACACTTACATAAACTTCATCCACCACTCCACATTACCTTCTGTTTTAGACATGGGTAACCCAAGTCTGTAGGCCAGTGCACCTTTGATAAACCTCAACCCCTGAACCCTAACCCCAACCCCAAACCTAACCCTAACCCTAACCCCCTAACCCTAACCCTAACCCTAACCCTAACCCTAACCCAACCCAACCCTAACCCTAACCCTAACCCTAACCCTAACCCTAACCCTAACAACCCTAACCCTAACAACCCTAACAACCCTAACCCTAACAACCCTAACCCTGAGCCCCCCAAAAACTCTGAAAATACCCCTTTTTTGGCCATAACTTCCGGTGGGAGTGGCCTAGAGACTTGGTTCCGGTCTCAATCGAAAGCCCGTGGCCGATAATGGGGGGGTAGCCGGAATCTCAAGTCTCTCAGATGCTCACAGGAAAATGAGACGCGATTTCAAAAGTGGCACTTATCCCTTAACCTAACCCTAACCCTAACCCCTAACCCCTAACCCCTAACCCCTAACCCTAACCCTAACCCTAACCCTAACCCTAACCCTAATGAGCACTTAAGGGGAAAAATGAGCCCCCCAAAAACTCTGAAAATACCCCTTTTTTGGCCATAACTTCCGGTGGGAGTGGCCTAGAGACTTGGTTCCGGTCTCAATCGAAAGCCCGTGGCCGATAATGGGGGGGTAGCCGGAATCTCAAGTCTCTCAGATGCTCACAGGAAAATGAGACGCGATTTCAAAAGTGGCACTTATCCCTTAACCTAACCCTAACCCTAACCCTAACCCTATTTCAAAAGTGGCACTTATCCCTTAACCTAACCCTAACCCTAACCCTAACCCTAACTTTTGATAGGAATGTCGCACAGACTTGGTTCCGGTCTCTATCGATCGGGCGTGGTCGATAATGGGGGGGTAGGCGGAGTCTCAAATAATGAGCACTTAAGGGGAAAAATGAGCCCCCCAAAAACTCTGAAAATACCCCTTTTTTGGCCATAACTTCCGGTGGGAGTGGCCTAGAGACTTGGTTCCGGTCTCAATCGAAAGCCCGTGGCCGATAATGGGGGGGTAGCCGGAATCTCAAGTCTCTCAGATGCTCACAGGAAAATGAGACGCGATTTCAAAAGTGGCACTTATCCCTTAACCTAACCCTAACCCTAACCCCTAA
>NW_026910246.1:0-102500 GCF_963691925.1 Scomber scombrus | reverse complement strand
CACTTATCCCTTAACCTAACCCTAACCCTAACCCTAACCCCTAACCCCTAACCCCTAACCCCTAACCCTAACCCTAACCCTAACCCTAACCCTAATGAGCACTTAAGGGGAAAAATGAGCCCCCCAAAAACTCTGAAAATACCCCTTTTTTGGCCATAACTTCCGGTGGGAGTGGCCTAGAGACTTGGTTCCGGTCTCAATCGAAAGCCCGTGGCCGATAATGGGGGGGTAGCCGGAATCTCAAGTCTCTCAGATGCTCACAGGAAAATGAGACGCGATTTCAAAAGTGGCACTTATCCCTTAACCTAACCCTAACCCTAACCCTAACCCTATTTCAAAAGTGGCACTTATCCCTTAACCTAACCCTAACCCTAACCCTAACCCTAACTTTTGATAGGAATGTCGCACAGACTTGGTTCCGGTCTCTATCGATCGGGCGTGGTCGATAATGGGGGGGTAGGCGGAGTCTCAAATAATGAGCACTTAAGGGGAAAAATGAGCCCCCCAAAAACTCTGAAAATACCCCTTTTTTGGCCATAACTTCCGGTGGGAGTGGCCTAGAGACTTGGTTCCGGTCTCAATCGAAAGCCCGTGGCCGATAATGGGGGGGTAGCCGGAATCTCAAGTCTCTCAGATGCTCACAGGAAAATGAGACGCGATTTCAAAAGTGGCACTTATCCCTAACCCTAACCCTAACCCTAACCCTAACTTTCCTGGGGACCGCCCACCCATACATAGTACCCTGTGGCACTTAGGCGATTTTTCACTATGTCGCAAAACACACTTCTCGCGATATCTCACCAACGCAATGTCCCACTGACCTCACACCCCAGTCCAGGCACTTGTCTACTCGAGACCTCTCTGTACATACCCAACATGACCCATTTCGGTGACCATCAAAATCACTTCCGGTGCTCGACCAATCATGTTCAGAATTGCCTGAAACATATAGTGGTCAGGTTTCCTGGGGACCGCCCCCCCATACATATGACCATGTGGCACTTAAGCGATTTTTCACACTTCTCCATTCATTCCTATGGGGGATTTTGATTGGCCAATAACTTTTGATAGGAATGTCGCACAGACTTGGTTCCGGTCTCTATCGATCGGGCGTGGTCGATAATGGGGGGGTAGGCGGAGTCTCAACTAATGAGCACTTAAGGGGAAAAATGAGCCCCCCAAAAACTCTGAAAATACCCCTTTTTTGGCCATAACTTCCGGTGGGAGTGGCCTAGAGACTTGGTTCCGGTCTCAATCGAAAGCCCGTGGCCGATAATGGGGGGTAGCCGGAATCTCAAGTCTCTCAGATGCTCACAGGAAAATGAGACGCGATTTCAAAAGTGGCACTTATCCCTTAACCTAACCCTAACCCTAACCCTAACCCTAACCCTAACCCTAACCCTAACCCCTAACCCTAACCCTAACCCTAACCCTAACCCTAACCCGTGGCCGATAATGGGGGGGTAGCCGGAATCTCAAGTCTCTCAGATGCTCACAGGAAAATGAGACGCGATTTCAAAAGTGGCACTTATCCCTTAACCTAACCCTAACCCTAACCCCTAACCCCTAACCCTAACCCTAACCCTAACCCTAACCCTAATGAGCACTTAAGGGGAAAAATGAGCCCCCCAAAAACTCTGAAAATACCCCTTTTTTGGCCATAACTTCCGGTGGGAGTGGCCTAGAGACTTGGTTCCGGTCTCAATCGAAAGCCCGTGGCCGATAATGGGGGGGTAGCCGGAATCTCAAGTCTCTCAGATGCTCACAGGAAAATGAGACGCGATTTCAAAAGTGGCACTTATCCCTTAACCTAACCCTAACCCTAACCCTAACCCTATTTCAAAAGTGGCACTTATCCCTTAACCTAACCCTAACCCTAACCCTAACCCTAACTTTTGATAGGAATGTCGCACAGACTTGGTTCCGGTCTCTATCGATCGGGCGTGGTCGATAATGGGGGGGTAGGCGGAGTCTCAAATAATGAGCACTTAAGGGGAAAAATGAGCCCCCCAAAAACTCTGAAAATACCCCTTTTTTGGCCATAACTTCCGGTGGGAGTGGCCTAGAGACTTGGTTCCGGTCTCAATCGAAAGCCCGTGGCCGATAATGGGGGGGTAGCCGGAATCTCAAGTCTCTCAGATGCTCACAGGAAAATGAGACGCGATTTCAAAAGTGGCACTTATCCCTTAACCTAACCCTAACCCTAACCCCTAACCCCTAACCCCTAACCCCTAACCCTAACCCTAACCCTAACCCTAACCCTAATGAGCACTTAAGGGGAAAAATGAGCCCCCCAAAAACTCTGAAAATACCCCTTTTTTGGCCATAACTTCCGGTGGGAGTGGCCTAGAGACTTGGTTCCGGTCTCAATCGAAAGCCCGTGGCCGATAATGGGGGGGTAGCCGGAATCTCAAGTCTCTCAGATGCTCACAGGAAAATGAGACGCGATTTCAAAAGTGGCACTTATCCCTTAACCTAACCCTAACCCTAACCCTAACCCTATTTCAAAAGTGGCACTTATCCCTTAACCTAACCCTAACCCTAACCCTAACCCTAACTTTTGATAGGAATGTCGCACAGACTTGGTTCCGGTCTCTATCGATCGGGCGTGGTCGATAATGGGGGGGTAGGCGGAGTCTCAAATAATGAGCACTTAAGGGGAAAAATGAGCCCCCCAAAAACTCTGAAAATACCCCTTTTTTGGCCATAACTTCCGGTGGGAGTGGCCTAGAGACTTGGTTCCGGTCTCAATCGAAAGCCCGTGGCCGATAATGGGGGGGTAGCCGGAATCTCAAGTCTCTCAGATGCTCACAGGAAAATGAGACGCGATTTCAAAAGTGGCACTTATCCCTAACCCTAACCCTAACCCTAACCCTAACTTTCCTGGGGACCGCCCACCCATACATAGTACCCTGTGGCACTTAGGCGATTTTTCACTATGTCGCAAAACACACTTCTCGCGATATCTCACCAACGCAATGTCCCACTGACCTCACACCCCAGTCCAGGCACTTGTCTACTCGAGACCTCTCTGTACATACCCAACATGACCCATTTCGGTGACCATCAAAATCACTTCCGGTGCTCGACCAATCATGTTCAGAATTGCCTGAAACATATAGTGGTCAGGTTTCCTGGGGACCGCCCCCCCATACATATGACCATGTGGCACTTAAGCGATTTTTCACACTTCTCCATTCATTCCTATGGGGGATTTTGATTGGCCAATAACTTTTGATAGGAATGTCGCACAGACTTGGTTCCGGTCTCTATCGATCGGGCGTGGTCGATAATGGGGGGGTAGGCGGAGTCTCAACTAATGAGCACTTAAGGGGAAAAATGAGCCCCCGAAAAACTCTGAAAATACCCCTTTTTTGGCCATAACTTCCGGTGGGAGTGGCCTAGAGACTTGGTTCCGGTCTCAATCGAAAGCCCGTGGCCGATAATGGGGGGTAGCCGGAATCTCAAGTCTCTCAGATGCTCACAGGAAAATGAGACGCGATTTCAAAAGTGGCACTTATCCCTTAACCTAACCCTAACCCTAACCCTAACCCTAACCCTAACCCTAACCCTAACCCTAACCCTAACCCTACCCTGGAGCAAATCTTTACCATTTTCTAAAAATCTGTGAAAAAACCCCCCCCAGCCCCCTCACAAAAATAGTCGTTTTCTCCATAGGGTTAAACAATAAAGACCAGGACCCCAAACAAACATCAATAAAACAACTCCGCGCACTGTTCAAACAAGCCGGCATCACTTTCCCCAACGCAGACATATACTTCCCCATCATTAATTACTCCACCCGCCTCACACCTACCCAACAACAAAACCTGAAACTCATCAATAATACTATTGCTACACACCTCCCCTTCCTTGCTGAAATCCCACATGACACTTTCATTACAGAACAGGACAACATACACTGGACAGCCTCCACAGCCCACCACATATTCAATAACTGGTGTAAACAATTAAATTTATAATTCACCCATACCCGAATCTGGCACATTTCCCTTCTACCCCCACCCCTAACATCCCTCAACCACAGATCCCACAGACCTCAGACACGCCTCCTCCCCCCCTACAACATAACAACCCTCACTCCAATATACTCAACCTATCCACTCTACTCACCTTATCCCCGGCACAAACTCAACTTCTGGAGAGGGGATTATCCTTCATCCCACGTCCCACTAAACACGACCGGGAGGAACTTCAAAGGGACATACACCAATACCATAGACGCATTAAAATTACGGATCATTTTCACCTCCAACCCAATCATAACCACACACCATTCACACACAAATCCAGCTGGGAACCCCAAATGTCTCAGCTGGATAAACACACAATAGCACTAATAAAATCAGACAAAAGGGCCCTGCGCATATATCGTCCCTCGACAGATATCCCAGATAATCTGTCGGGGGACGAGCGCAGGGCCCTAAAACAACTCACCCAAAACCCCAATATAATAATAAAACCAGCGGACAAAGGTTCAAAAATAATCATACTGGACAGACAACAATATTTACAGGAAGCTAACAGACAACTTTCAAATACCACCCACTACAAACCTATCCCTCAAAGCATCCAAAACAATACACAAACTGCACTTAGAACTATTATTACATCCCTCCACCATAAAAAATACATTAAAACCAAGCAATTACACTTTTTATTCGGCCCCGACAACCCACGCCCCAGACATTTTTACCTCCTCCCCAAAATCCATAAAGACCCCACCACCTGGACAGTTCCCTTTGAGGTTCCTCCCGGTAGACCCATAGTTTCAGATTGCAACAGCACCTCCTACAATATATCCACATACATTGACCACTTCCTTAATCCCCTCTCCATAAAACACCCCAGCTACATAAAGGACACATATCACTTCCTCAACATCATCCGACCCATGGTTGTTCCTTCACCAGCTTACCTCTTTACAATAGATATAGACAGTCTGTATACCAACATCAATAGTACACTCGGCATTAAAACCATACAAAACATTTTTCAAAAATATCCAGACAACAATAGACCGGACCAAGAAATCATTGACCTCCTCACCATCTGCCTCAATAACAACGACTTTGAATTTAACAATAAACACTATCTTCAAATCACCGGAACAGCCATGGGTCAAAGATACGCACCGTCATACGCAAACATTTACATGGCCGAGTGGGAGCGAGAGGCATTGGCCAAGTGTGTACACCAACCATCCATCTACTACCGGTACTTAGATGACATCATAGGAATTTGGCCCCATCACATATCACTCTTCCAACAGTTTATAGACACATTAAATAATCACCATCCCTCCATAAAAGTTAAATTTTCCATAAACCACACCACAGTTAACTTCCTAGACACCACAGTTTTCTTTCAACCAATTGATTCCACCACCAATAAAATTCTCACTAAGGTTTATTTTAAAGACACAGATACACATGCACTCCTCCATAAATCCAGTTATCACCCAAAGCACACTTTTAAAGGCATAATAAAATCCCAGATAATCAGATACCACCGCATATCCTCCCTCCAGACAGACTTTGATCATACCATCCGCATTTTATTCAATAGCTTAAAAAATAGAAAATATTCAAAACGTTTCCTCCGTCAAATCAAAAACAACACCTTGGCCGCCCTCGCTCCCACTCGGACCCCTAACAACCAACACACACAACCAACACACACACACACACACACACACACGAACAATAGACCCCTCCCAGTAACCCCTGATACCCCCGACCCCCCGACCCCCTACCTGAACCTAGGTCTGTACCCTCATCCCCCCTCCCCCTACCCTAAACCGGGTCTGTATCCCCTCCCTACCTACCATCCCCCCACCACTGACCCCGCTGTACAAGGGGGCTGTCCACAACACAACACATTCACCAACCAAACACAACCCGATCCACACATCTTACCCCTGGTCTCCACATTCTCCCACACCACTACGGCACTCCACCAAACCATAAAAAGGAACTTCACCCACATCCAGACACAACACCCAGCCTTTCACAACCGGAAAATCATCTCAGCCTATCGCCGAAACCCCAACCTACAGAGTCTCCTAGTTAGATCAAAATTCACCACCCATGGTAAAACACCCGCCACACCGTTCCACCACCACTATAAAACAAGAAAATTCATCACCAATCCATATAGTCAAACATCACTCCCACCTCACAACACCTACTCCCTCTCCCATAGTAATATCGTCTACATCATCACATGCACCCTCTGCAATAAACACTATATAGGAGAAACCAAAAATCCTCTACTCACCCGACTCAAACAGCATCTTCACAATATAGACAAAGGAACACTCACCACTCACTTAGTCACCCACTTTCAACAACACTCCATTCAATACCTCACCATCTCAGGTCTGGAGGCCCAAGACCGCTGGACCACAGGGCAGAGGAAGAGAGCTGAGAAAATCTGGATAGAGAAGCTGGGTACAATAACTCCACGGGGCCTCAATGATATCCCCAACTATTAAACCTTCACCCCATAGACACTACTATACCCACCCCTTTGTCCCCTTACCCTCACCCCAACCCCTTATCCTAACCTTTTCCCTTCACCCCAACCCTACCCCTTACCTTAACCTCCACCCCTTACCCCTACCCCACCCCTTACCCTCACCCCATCCCTTACCCCAACCTCTACCCTTTACCCTTACCCTAACCCTTACCTTTACCCTTACCCTAACCCTACCCCAACCCCTTACCCTAAACCTAACCCCTACCCCTTACCCTAACCCTCACCCCAACCCCTTACCCTAAACCCAACCCCTACCCCTTACCCTAACCCTAACTCCAAACCCCTTATCCTGACCCCTTACCCTAACCCTTACCCCCTATCCTAACTCCTTACCCTACTCCAACCTCCAGCCCCCTTCCTCACCCCTTACCCTACCCTAACCTCTTACCTTAACCCCAACCCCTTACCCTAACCCTAACCCTACCCCCTTCCCACTCACCTCTATTCTCCTTATCCATTACCCAGCTTCTCTCTCACACATAACCATTTTCCCACAGTCGCCCCCCAGAAACCGGACCCAAGTGAAAATAAAAACATAACCACTGCCTGTCTCCCATTATTTTAATCACAATTTTATTTTTTTTCTTTCCCCCTCCTTGTTTTAGTTGTTTTTTTGTTTTCTTGCTTTTTTGTTTGGTTGTTTTTGTTTGTTTTTTGGTTTTTCCTCGTTCTTTTTTTCTTTTTTTCTTTTTCTTTTTTTGTTTTTTTGTTTTTTTGTTTTTTTGTTTTTTTGTTTCTTTTGTAGGTTTTTTTTGCTTTTTTAATTTTTATTTGTTTTAGTTTAGTTTGGTTTTTTTTGGCCCCAATAAAGTCTTTTAAAACAAGCACCAGGCACACTTTGGTTTTAAACATCACTTATAGGATGTGTTGTTTTATATTATCATTTAATCATTATATTGCTATTTTATTGGTGTATTTATGTATTGTCTTTTATTAATTTAGGGGACAATTTATGGATATAGATCTAGGATGGCTTGGGGTGAACAGATTGGGAGATTTTATGAATTTAGTGTGTGTATAATTGCTTTTACTATATGTGCGTGTGTGTGTGTGTGTGCATATACATTGCTCTTTCTTATTATATTTATATATTAATTATTTTTAAATCACTTTCTTTCTTATTATATTTATATATTAATTATTTTTTAATCACTATGCATGACACCCTCCCACATCTGTTCGCCCACAAACACATTAGAAAATATGCACCTTTTTTATATTGATTGACATGATTTTATTTAACAACACACCCAAATGAACCAATTTTATACAAAACACAAAGACGCCCTTGCCTACCTGGTTTTTAGATTTTGTTTTTTTGTTTTGTTGGGAGGCACGTGGTGGGTGGGTGGCCGCATTGACTGCTCCCCTGTGTGTGGGAGACCTGTGCCAGCGCCGGGAATCGAACCCTGCTCCCCCGTATGGCAGACTGGACCATTGCCACTACACCACAACAGACACTTACATAAACTTCATCCACCACTCCACATTACCTTCTGTTTTAGACATGGGTAACCCAAGTCTGTAGGCCAGTGCACCTTTGATAAACCTCAACCCCTGAACCCTAACCCCAACCCCAAACCTAACCCAGCCAGTGCCACAGACTTGGGCCCCATGTCCAGTTCATCAACAAAATTACCCCCATATTTTTAACTGTTTCTTGTTTCCTTTTAACTGTTGCATGTCCCTTGGCCCGGACCTCTGTGTTCCGGCCTGGTCTTGAACCGGGGTCTGGGCCTTGGGAGGCATCCACCCACACCACTGTACCATCCTCTTCTGGCTATTTGGCATCCATCATACACAACATCATTGGAATTACCCCTTGTCCCCTCCCCTTCTAGCTCTTACCCAATCACAAGTCACACACCCGTTTCCCTCCAAAATTTGAATCCCAATCAACCATGTCAGTACCACAGCTGGATCCAAACACACCGATTGGACAAAGTGGCCCCAGAGACAGACAAGCCCCCTCCCCACTACATACTCTATATATATATCCACTATGCTGATCCATTCACCCTATACCTCTGAAGAAGCAGGAATTGCGAAACGTCAGGTATTTTAAAATTAAATTAAATACACGGTCCCTTATCTCTTTTATTTGTTTTTTACCCATGTGGGAAGCTTTTAAGACCTTTTAATTATTGAAAGGTTCTTTTAAGTTTTCTGCACTGGAGTTGTTTTTAAACCTTTTTTAATAAAGCTTTTACCGACGGTGGAAGGTTCTGTCTAGCCCCCTCGGAAAACCCTTTTTGTTTTAACATCTGTACACCGAGGTTTTTTAAGTTATCCTCCACAGATGGTCCGCAATCAAAGGGGATCCCCTCATCGGACCACTAAGACCAGGAGATAACACCACCAAGGCCAAAGGTAAGAACCAACCACCCTCAACCTTTTATTCTAGAGATTACACTGTGTATTTGAATTAATTAAGATGAATGGACAGCACACACACAGAACACACACACACAACTTCACCCCACAGTCACTCATGTCTCTCCCCACACGTCCCGTACAGAGAACACACAACAGACAGCACACCATACACACTAGGCCTCCACCCACATCCTCCCAGCCAAACTCAACTACCACTCACACACTCTCCGGACCACCCTCAGAACAAACTAGACATGTCAGTAAAATCTATTTCAAACTCATCCAGGCCACCCATCACAAACAGATCATTAATAAAGCCATCACCACAAACCACTTCCCACCCGGCATGATGAGACAGGTTCAGAAACTCTCCGACTTCATCAAACCCGCAGCACCTACAGAACACACACGCAGTAAGATCACACATAACACCAATAACTGGATGCATAATAACATGATCATATTACAGGAACATTACACATCCATCACCAACTCATTCACACACCCTCCCAAAGATCTCCTGGCCCTCCAAATATCCATTGGATGGGCCAGTAAGAGATACGGCTCTAGACTCACTCCAGAAACCATACACACAGTTAAACAGATATTGGACATTTCCCCACATCACCCTACTGCTTCAACACCCCATGCCCCCCCACCAGGTCTGCCCTCCACCTCTAGCTCTACCCACCTACTACCTCCCATCCCAGAAGAAGATGAATTTCCACCTCTCCCAAAACCACAGGACAAAACCAAACTCACACTTTATTTAGGCCCACGCAGTTCAATCTCAGAAGAACTTGCACTTCATTCACATCATACAATATCAGCCCCACCCACTCCCACTCAACAACACCAGCACTCAAAGGAACATTCTCATGAGTCTGTCCCTGGGACCACGCCCCCTCAGAGTTTGCCACCACGACAGAGGGGAGCAGCGGCCCAACCCTTATCCTCCCACACACAGGATGACAACTTTAGGAAACCGGCACTAGTTAAGCAACCATACACCTACTCGGTGTACGCCCAGGCCACCCACACCCACACGGGTCCGGCCTTCTCTAGGGCACCTGTGAGAAAGACACCAGTCTATAGCATGCACCAAAATCTTGCCACAAACAACAAAACAATAAAATCTATTCACAACCACACTCCTCTGGGCACCTCCACCCCTCTGCCCCAAAGGTCCGTAAGTCGGTTTTTCACCAATACCAACTCTACCCCCAACACCATATCCCTGCCAGAACTATCACCAATCCTTCCACTTACCCCAGGTTTAACTACACACAAAATCCCATCTCTTTTATCTCCCCTACAGCCACCAGCCTCACACCCACCTCCCCCTATTCAACAGCTAGCCACCCCACTTCCCCAGAGGGGAAGGGTCCGGGAGGTGGAGGCCGAGGTCCACATACCACCCAAGGTACAACCATCAACCAAATATAATAACCCGGAATTGGAAACAGTATCACTTGACACCTCACACAATAACAGCAACGTTTCAGTCACCACTCATGACACTATTTCACCCTTCTGCCATTCTCCCACAGGTCGTGTTGGTGGCCGTGCCAACTCGGGGGGCCAACAAGCCCAGTCCATGCACACTGAAAAGAACTCACAGAGCGAGAGCAACAACATCATGATGAGCGGGAATCTAAAGGCCGATATGGCCAAAAACAAGACCCAATCTGAACTCTCTGCTCAACCAGTGTGCAGGGCTGGGTGGCCCCTCGGGCCCCCCCTGGCCGCCGACGCGACAGTGGGAGAGGACCTTGGCCTACCACAGAGCCTGGACCCTCCCTCAACACCCACTAGATCCCTTTCGCTCCAAGCCACTTCTCCCTCCCCCTCCACAGTTTTGCACAAACCTAACACCAACCTAGCCAGACCCTCCCGTAAAATTCAAGATTGGGCCTTCAGACCCCGCCGACCCATCCTCTTTCTAGGAGACTCTAACAATAAAAGAATCCGGTCACATACAAACCCCGACATACAACTTGAAAGCTACCCTGGAGCAAATCTTTACCATTTTCTAAAAATCTGTGAAAAAACCCCCCCCAGCCCCCTCACAAAAATAGTCGTTTTCTCCATAGGGTTAAACAATAAAGACCAGGACCCCAAACAAACATCAATAAAACAACTCCGCGCACTGTTCAAACAAGCCGGCATCACTTTCCCCAACGCAGACATATACTTCCCCATCATTAATTACTCCACCCGCCTCACACCTACCCAACAACAAAACCTGAAACTCATCAATAATACTATTGCTACACACCTCCCCTTCCTTGCTGAAATCCCACATGACACTTTCATTACAGAACAGGACAACATACACTGGACAGCCTCCACAGCCCACCACATATTCAATAACTGGTGTAAACAATTAAATTTATAATTCACCCATACCCGAATCTGGCACATTTCCCTTCTACCCCCACCCCTAACATCCCTCAACCACAGATCCCACAGACCTCAGACACGCCTCCTCCCCCCCTACAACATAACAACCCTCACTCCAATATACTCAACCTATCCACTCTACTCACCTTATCCCCGGCACAAACTCAACTTCTGGAGAGGGGATTATCCTTCATCCCACGTCCCACTAAACACGACCGGGAGGAACTTCAAAGGGACATACACCAATACCATAGACGCATTAAAATTACGGATCATTTTCACCTCCAACCCAATCATAACCACACACCATTCACACACAAATCCAGCTGGGAACCCCAAATGTCTCAGCTGGATAAACACACAATAGCACTAATAAAATCAGACAAAAGGGCCCTGCGCATATATCGTCCCTCGACAGATATCCCAGATAATCTGTCGGGGGACGAGCGCAGGGCCCTAAAACAACTCACCCAAAACCCCAATATAATAATAAAACCAGCGGACAAAGGTTCAAAAATAATCATACTGGACAGACAACAATATTTACAGGAAGCTAACAGACAACTTTCAAATACCACCCACTACAAACCTATCCCTCAAAGCATCCAAAACAATACACAAACTGCACTTAGAACTATTATTACATCCCTCCACCATAAAAAATACATTAAAACCAAGCAATTACACTTTTTATTCGGCCCCGACAACCCACGCCCCAGACATTTTTACCTCCTCCCCAAAATCCATAAAGACCCCACCACCTGGACAGTTCCCTTTGAGGTTCCTCCCGGTAGACCCATAGTTTCAGATTGCAACAGCACCTCCTACAATATATCCACATACATTGACCACTTCCTTAATCCCCTCTCCATAAAACACCCCAGCTACATAAAGGACACATATCACTTCCTCAACATCATCCGACCCATGGTTGTTCCTTCACCAGCTTACCTCTTTACAATAGATATAGACAGTCTGTATACCAACATCAATAGTACACTCGGCATTAAAACCATACAAAACATTTTTCAAAAATATCCAGACAACAATAGACCGGACCAAGAAATCATTGACCTCCTCACCATCTGCCTCAATAACAACGACTTTGAATTTAACAATAAACACTATCTTCAAATCACCGGAACAGCCATGGGTCAAAGATACGCACCGTCATACGCAAACATTTACATGGCCGAGTGGGAGCGAGAGGCATTGGCCAAGTGTGTACACCAACCATCCATCTACTACCGGTACTTAGATGACATCATAGGAATTTGGCCCCATCACATATCACTCTTCCAACAGTTTATAGACACATTAAATAATCACCATCCCTCCATAAAAGTTAAATTTTCCATAAACCACACCACAGTTAACTTCCTAGACACCACAGTTTTCTTTCAACCAATTGATTCCACCACCAATAAAATTCTCACTAAGGTTTATTTTAAAGACACAGATACACATGCACTCCTCCATAAATCCAGTTATCACCCAAAGCACACTTTTAAAGGCATAATAAAATCCCAGATAATCAGATACCACCGCATATCCTCCCTCCAGACAGACTTTGATCATACCATCCGCATTTTATTCAATAGCTTAAAAAATAGAAAATATTCAAAACGTTTCCTCCGTCAAATCAAAAACAACACCTTGGCCGCCCTCGCTCCCACTCGGACCCCTAACAACCAACACACACAACCAACACACACACACACACACACACACACGAACAATAGACCCCTCCCAGTAACCCCTGATACCCCCGACCCCCCGACCCCCTACCTGAACCTAGGTCTGTACCCTCATCCCCCCTCCCCCTACCCTAAACCGGGTCTGTATCCCCTCCCTACCTACCATCCCCCCACCACTGACCCCGCTGTACAAGGGGGCTGTCCACAACACAACACATTCACCAACCAAACACAACCCGATCCACACATCTTACCCCTGGTCTCCACATTCTCCCACACCACTACGGCACTCCACCAAACCATAAAAAGGAACTTCACCCACATCCAGACACAACACCCAGCCTTTCACAACCGGAAAATCATCTCAGCCTATCGCCGAAACCCCAACCTACAGAGTCTCCTAGTTAGATCAAAATTCACCACCCATGGTAAAACACCCGCCACACCGTTCCACCACCACTATAAAACAAGAAAATTCATCACCAATCCATATAGTCAAACATCACTCCCACCTCACAACACCTACTCCCTCTCCCATAGTAATATCGTCTACATCATCACATGCACCCTCTGCAATAAACACTATATAGGAGAAACCAAAAATCCTCTACTCACCCGACTCAAACAGCATCTTCACAATATAGACAAAGGAACACTCACCACTCACTTAGTCACCCACTTTCAACAACACTCCATTCAATACCTCACCATCTCAGGTCTGGAGGCCCAAGACCGCTGGACCACAGGGCAGAGGAAGAGAGCTGAGAAAATCTGGATAGAGAAGCTGGGTACAATAACTCCACGGGGCCTCAATGATATCCCCAACTATTAAACCTTCACCCCATAGACACTACTATACCCACCCCTTTGTCCCCTTACCCTCACCCCAACCCCTTATCCTAACCTTTTCCCTTCACCCCAACCCTACCCCTTACCTTAACCTCCACCCCTTACCCCTACCCCACCCCTTACCCTCACCCCATCCCTTACCCCAACCTCTACCCTTTACCCTTACCCTAACCCTTACCTTTACCCTTACCCTAACCCTACCCCAACCCCTTACCCTAAACCTAACCCCTACCCCTTACCCTAACCCTCACCCCAACCCCTTACCCTAAACCCAACCCCTACCCCTTACCCTAACCCTAACTCCAAACCCCTTATCCTGACCCCTTACCCTAACCCTTACCCCCTATCCTAACTCCTTACCCTACTCCAACCTCCAGCCCCCTTCCTCACCCCTTACCCTACCCTAACCTCTTACCTTAACCCCAACCCCTTACCCTAACCCTAACCCTACCCCCTTCCCACTCACCTCTATTCTCCTTATCCATTACCCAGCTTCTCTCTCACACATAACCATTTTCCCACAGTCGCCCCCCAGAAACCGGACCCAAGTGAAAATAAAAACATAACCACTGCCTGTCTCCCATTATTTTAATCACAATTTTATTTTTTTTCTTTCCCCCTCCTTGTTTTAGTTGTTTTTTTGTTTTCTTGCTTTTTTGTTTGGTTGTTTTTGTTTGTTTTTTGGTTTTTCCTCGTTCTTTTTTTCTTTTTTTCTTTTTCTTTTTTTGTTTTTTTGTTTTTTTGTTTTTTTGTTTTTTTGTTTCTTTTGTAGGTTTTTTTTGCTTTTTTAATTTTTATTTGTTTTAGTTTAGTTTGGTTTTTTTTGGCCCCAATAAAGTCTTTTAAAACAAGCACCAGGCACACTTTGGTTTTAAACATCACTTATAGGATGTGTTGTTTTATATTATCATTTAATCATTATATTGCTATTTTATTGGTGTATTTATGTATTGTCTTTTATTAATTTAGGGGACAATTTATGGATATAGATCTAGGATGGCTTGGGGTGAACAGATTGGGAGATTTTATGAATTTAGTGTGTGTATAATTGCTTTTACTATATGTGCGTGTGTGTGTGTGTGTGCATATACATTGCTCTTTCTTATTATATTTATATATTAATTATTTTTAAATCACTTTCTTTCTTATTATATTTATATATTAATTATTTTTTAATCACTATGCATGACACCCTCCCACATCTGTTCGCCCACAAACACATTAGAAAATATGCACCTTTTTTATATTGATTGACATGATTTTATTTAACAACACACCCAAATGAACCAATTTTATACAAAACACAAAGACGCCCTTGCCTACCTGGTTTTTAGATTTTGTTTTTTTGTTTTGTTGGGAGGCACGTGGTGGGTGGGTGGCCGCATTGACTGCTCCCCTGTGTGTGGGAGACCTGTGCCAGCGCCGGGAATCGAACCCTGCTCCCCCGTATGGCAGACTGGACCATTGCCACTACACCACAACAGACACTTACATAAACTTCATCCACCACTCCACATTACCTTCTGTTTTAGACATGGGTAACCCAAGTCTGTAGGCCAGTGCACCTTTGATAAACCTCAACCCCTGAACCCTAACCCCAACCCCAAACCTAACCCTAACCCTAACCCCCTAACCCTAACCCTAACCCTAACCCTAACCCTAACCCAACCCAACCCTAACCCTAACCCTAACCCTAACCCTAACCCTAACCCTAACAACCCTAACCCTAACAACCCTAACAACCCTAACCCTAACAACCCTAACCCTAACCCTAACCCCTAACCCCTAACCCCTAACCCCTAACCCCTAACCCTAACCCTAACCCTAATGAGCACTTAAGGGGAAAAATGAGCCCCCCAAAAACTCTGAAAATACCCCTTTTTTGGCCATAACTTCCGGTGGGAGTGGCCTAGAGACTTGGTTCCGGTCTCAATCGAAAGCCCGTGGCCGATAATGGGGGGGTAGCCGGAATCTCAAGTCTCTCAGATGCTCACAGGAAAATGAGACGCGATTTCAAAAGTGGCACTTATCCCTTAACCTAACCCTAACCCTAACCCTAACCCTATTTCAAAAGTGGCACTTATCCCTTAACCTAACCCTAACCCTAACCCTAACCCTAACTTTTGATAGGAATGTCGCACAGACTTGGTTCCGGTCTCTATCGATCGGGCGTGGTCGATAATGGGGGGGTAGGCGGAGTCTCAAATAATGAGCACTTAAGGGGAAAAATGAGCCCCCCAAAAACTCTGAAAATACCCCTTTTTTGGCCATAACTTCCGGTGGGAGTGGCCTAGAGACTTGGTTCCGGTCTCAATCGAAAGCCCGTGGCCGATAATGGGGGGGTAGCCGGAATCTCAAGTCTCTCAGATGCTCACAGGAAAATGAGACGCGATTTCAAAAGTGGCACTTATCCCTTAACCTAACCCTAACCCTAACCCCTAACCCCTAACCCCTAACCCTAACCCTAACCCTAACCCTAACCCTAATGAGCACTTAAGGGGAAAAATGAGCCCCCCAAAAACTCTGAAAATACCCCTTTTTTGGCCATAACTTCCGGTGGGAGTGGCCTAGAGACTTGGTTCCGGTCTCAATCGAAAGCCCGTGGCCGATAATGGGGGGGTAGCCGGAATCTCAAGTCTCTCAGATGCTCACAGGAAAATGAGACGCGATTTCAAAAGTGGCACTTATCCCTTAACCTAACCCTAACCCTAACCCTAACCCTATTTCAAAAGTGGCACTTATCCCTTAACCTAACCCTAACCCTAACCCTAACCCTAACTTTTGATAGGAATGTCGCACAGACTTGGTTCCGGTCTCTATCGATCGGGCGTGGTCGATAATGGGGGGGTAGGCGGAGTCTCAAATAATGAGCACTTAAGGGGAAAAATGAGCCCCCCAAAAACTCTGAAAATACCCCTTTTTTGGCCATAACTTCCGGTGGGAGTGGCCTAGAGACTTGGTTCCGGTCTCAATCGAAAGCCCGTGGCCGATAATGGGGGGGTAGCCGGAATCTCAAGTCTCTCAGATGCTCACAGGAAAATGAGACGCGATTTCAAAAGTGGCACTTATCCCTAACCCTAACCCTAACCCTAACCCTAACTTTCCTGGGGACCGCCCACCCATACATAGTACCCTGTGGCACTTAGGCGATTTTTCACTATGTCGCAAAACACACTTCTCGCGATATCTCACCAACGCAATGTCCCACTGACCTCACACCCCAGTCCAGGCACTTGTCTACTCGAGACCTCTCTGTACATACCCAACATGACCCATTTCGGTGACCATCAAAATCACTTCCGGTGCTCGACCAATCATGTTCAGAATTGCCTGAAACATATAGTGGTCAGGTTTCCTGGGGACCGCCCCCCCATACATATGACCATGTGGCACTTAAGCGATTTTTCACACTTCTCCATTCATTCCTATGGGGGATTTTGATTGGCCAATAACTTTTGATAGGAATGTCGCACAGACTTGGTTCCGGTCTCTATCGATCGGGCGTGGTCGATAATGGGGGGGTAGGCGGAGTCTCAACTAATGAGCACTTAAGGGGAAAAATGAGCCCCCCAAAAACTCTGAAAATACCCCTTTTTTGGCCATAACTTCCGGTGGGAGTGGCCTAGAGACTTGGTTCCGGTCTCAATCGAAAGCCCGTGGCCGATAATGGGGGGTAGCCGGAATCTCAAGTCTCTCAGATGCTCACAGGAAAATGAGACGCGATTTCAAAAGTGGCACTTATCCCTTAACCTAACCCTAACCCTAACCCTAACCCTAACCCTAACCCTAACCCCTAACCCTAACCCTAACCCTAACCCTAACCCTAACCCGTGGCCGATAATGGGGGGGTAGCCGGAATCTCAAGTCTCTCAGATGCTCACAGGAAAATGAGACGCGATTTCAAAAGTGGCACTTATCCCTTAACCTAACCCTAACCCTAACCCCTAACCCCTAACCCTAACCCTAACCCTAACCCTAACCCTAACCCCAGTCCAGGCACTTGTCTACTCGAGACCTCTCTGTACATACCCAACATGACCCATTTCGGTGACCATCAAAATCACTTCCGGTGCTCGACCAATCATGTTCAGAATTGCCTGAAACATATAGTGGTCAGGTTTCCTGGGGACCGCCCCCCCATACATATGACCATGTGGCACTTAGGCGATTTTTCACACTTCTCCATTCATTCCTATGGGGGATTTTGATTGGCCAATAACTTTTGATAGGAATGTCGCACAGACTTGGTTCCGGTCTCTATCGATCGGGCGTGGTCGATAATGGGGGGGTAGGCGGAGTCTCAACTAATGAGCACTTAAGGGGAAAAATGAGCCCCCCAAAAACTCTGAAAATACCCCTTTTTTGGCCATAACTTCCGGTGGGAGTGGCCTAGAGACTTGGTTCCGGTCTCAATCGAAAGCCCGTGGCCGATAATGGGGGGGTAGCCGGAATCTCAAGTCTCTCAGATGCTCACAGGAAAATGAGACGCGATTTCAAAAGTGGCACTTATCCCTTAACCTAACCCTAACCCTAACCCCTAACCCCTAACCCCTAACCCCTAACCCTAACCCTAACCCTAACCCTAACCCTAATGAGCACTTAAGGGGAAAAATGAGCCCCCGAAAAACTCTGAAAATACCCCTTTTTTGGCCATAACTTCCGGTGGGAGTGGCCTAGAGACTTGGTTCCGGTCTCAATCGAATGCCCGTGGCCGATAATGGGGGGGTAGCCGGAATCTCAAGTCTCTCAGATGCTCACAGGAAAATGAGACGCGATTTCAAAAGTGGCACTTATCCCTTAACCTAACCCTAACCCTAACCCTAACCCTATTTCAAAAGTGGCACTTATCCCTTAACCTAACCCTAACCCTAACCCTAACCCTAACTTTTGATAGGAATGTCGCACAGACTTGGTTCCGGTCTCTATCGATCGGGCGTGGTCGATAATGGGGGGGTAGGCGGAGTCTCAACTAATGAGCACTTAAGGGGAAAAATGAGCCCCCCAAAAACTCTGAAAATACCCCTTTTTTGGCCATAACTTCCGGTGGGAGTGGCCTAGAGACTTGGTTCCGGTCTCAATCGAAAGCCCGTGGCCGATAATGGGGGGGTAGCCGGAATCTCAAGTCTCTCAGATGCTCACAGGAAAATGAGACGCGATTTCAAAAGTGGCACTTATCCCTAACCCTAACCCTAACCCTAACCCTAACTTTCCTGGGGACCGCCCACCCATACATAGTACCCTGTGGCACTTAGGCGATTTTTCACTATGTCGCAAAACACACTTCTCGCGATATCTCACCAACGCAATGTCCCACTGACCTCACACCCCAGTCCAGGCACTTGTCTACTCGAGACCTCTCTGTACATACCCAACATGACCCATTTCGGTGACCATCAAAATCACTTCCGGTGCTCGACCAATCATGTTCAGAATTGCCTGAAACATATAGTGGTCAGGTTTCCTGGGGACCGCCCCCCCATACATATGACCATGTGGCACTTAGGCGATTTTTCACACTTCTCCATTCATTCCTATGGGGGATTTTGATTGGCCAATAACTTTTGATAGGAATGTCGCACAGACTTGGTTCCGGTCTCTATCGATCGGGCGTGGTCGATAATGGGGGGGTAGGCGGAGTCTCAACTAATGAGCACTTAAGGGGAAAAATGAGCCCCCCAAAAACTCTGAAAATACCCCTTTTTTGGCCATAACTTCCGGTGGGAGTGGCCTAGAGACTTGGTTCCGGTCTCAATCGAAAGCCCGTGGCCGATAATGGGGGGGTAGCCGGAATCTCAAGTCTCTCAGATGCTCACAGGAAAATGAGACGCGATTTCAAAAGTGGCACTTATCCCTTAACCTAACCCTAACCCTAACCCTAACCCCTAACCCCTAACCCCTAACCCCTAACCCTAACCCTAACCCTAACCCTAACCCTAATGAGCACTTAAGGGGAAAAATGAGCCCCCCAAAAACTCTGAAAATACCCCTTTTTTGGCCATAACTTCCGGTGGGAGTGGCCTAGAGACTTGGTTCCGGTCTCAATCGAAAGCCCGTGGCCGATAATGGGGGGGTAGCCGGAATCTCAAGTCTCTCAGATGCTCACAGGAAAATGAGACGCGATTTCAAAAGTGGCACTTATCCCTTAACCTAACCCTAACCCTAACCCTAACCCTATTTCAAAAGTGGCACTTATCCCTTAACCTAACCCTAACCCTAACCCTAACCCTAACTTTTGATAGGAATGTCGCACAGACTTGGTTCCGGTCTCTATCGATCGGGCGTGGTCGATAATGGGGGGGTAGGCGGAGTCTCAACTAATGAGCACTTAAGGGGAAAAATGAGCCCCCCAAAAACTCTGAAAATACCCCTTTTTTGGCCATAACTTCCGGTGGGAGTGGCCTAGAGACTTGGTTCCGGTCTCAATCGAAAGCCCGTGGCCGATAATGGGGGGGTAGCCGGAATCTCAAGTCTCTCAGATGCTCACAGGAAAATGAGACGCGATTTCAAAAGTGGCACTTATCCCTAACCCTAACCCTAACCCTAACCCTAACTTTCCTGGGGACCGCCCACCCATACATAGTACCCTGTGGCACTTAGGCGATTTTTCACTATGTCGCAAAACACACTTCTCGCGATATCTCACCAACGCAATGTCCCACTGACCTCACACCCCAGTCCAGGCACTTGTCTACTCGAGACCTCTCTGTACATACCCAACATGACCCATTTCGGTGACCATCAAAATCACTTCCGGTGCTCGACCAATCATGTTCAGAATTGCCTGAAACATATAGTGGTCAGGTTTCCTGGGGACCGCCCCCCCATACATATGACCATGTGGCACTTAAGCGATTTTTCACACTTCTCCATTCATTCCTATGGGGGATTTTGATTGGCCAATAACTTTTGATAGGAATGTCGCACAGACTTGGTTCCGGTCTCTATCGATCGGGCGTGGTCGATAATGGGGGGGTAGGCGGAGTCTCAACTAATGAGCACTTAAGGGGAAAAATGAGCCCCCCAAAAACTCTGAAAATACCCCTTTTTTGGCCATAACTTCCGGTGGGAGTGGCCTAGAGACTTGGTTCCGGTCTCAATCGAAAGCCCGTGGCCGATAATGGGGGGTAGCCGGAATCTCAAGTCTCTCAGATGCTCACAGGAAAATGAGACGCGATTTCAAAAGTGGCACTTATCCCTTAACCTAACCCTAACCCTAACCCTAACCCTAACCCCTAACCCTAACCCTAACCCTAACCCTAACCCTAACCCTAACCCTAACCCCTAACCCTAACCCTAACCCTAACCCTAACCCAAGTCCTCAGCCCCCTCAAAACTCTCCCTCTACCTCGGCAAACGCACATCCTTAATAGAAGAAATCAAACAGCAATCTCCACCTACCCAACCAACACTCCCTTCACCCTACCCTATCTACACAACAACCCCCACCCCAACTGCTCAGAACATCTCCACCCGAAGAGGCCCCATCCGACCACCGCTGACCTCAACTGCCATCCCACCACCACCGAATGATGACCCCAAACCACCACCGGAACCCAAAACCTCCACTCCACATCTACAAAAACCCAGAGTAACCTGGGGGCCTTCACCCACCAAAGACAAGACCCAAAATCCCCCCATCTCTCCCATCCCCTGCCCCGCCAACCCGGGACAGACCACAACCCAAACTCATCACTTTTCCCACCGACCTCACGACCTGGTAGAACTACAATCCATCACACTCAGCAGTCACTCTAACGTCTCCATCCACATCCCTGACACTATTCTCTCTTTATCCCAAACAGATGATGCTGGCGCTGGCGGGTTTCAGGCAAGGCAGTCGACCCCACTATATCATGAACCGATGGCATCAATGATGAAAGGGTCTCTTAAGGTCGATCATGACCGCACCAAAACCCATCCTGAGTTGCCCCAAAACACCAACTTCAACCATCGGGGGGTCGTACTGCCAAACCGGAGCCCCCAGAGCGCCAGCATCGGTATATTTGAAATACACCACCACCCTCCCACTCCCCCTCCCTTATCCTCCCCTCAGTCACAAGATAACCCCATCTCTCCTCCCACACTCTCCTCCTCCCCCCACCCCTATCCCCGCCCTAACGAGCACAAACCGGGATACACAACCACCACCCCACTTCTTGATCCCCCTCCCTCCTCCTCTAGTATAGATTCCCCCCTCCCCCAGGAACCCACAGATCAACCCACGTTTACATCTCCCACCCACCTTCCAGCCTTCGCCTCCACAACCCAGACACCCATCTACAAACCCAACTGCCATCTCGCCCGATCCAGCAGGAAAATTCAGGACTGGTCATTTAAAGCCCGTAAACCTATCATCATACTTGGAGACTCCAATATCAAACGCATCCCCGGCCATAACAACTCCCAAATACAACTGGACAGTTACCCTGGAGCCAACACATACCATTTTCTGAAAATCTGCGAAAAGACTCCCCCCCAGCCCAACGCAAAAATTGTCATCTTTTCCATTGGCATTAACAACAAGGACCAGGACCCCAGGCAGACCACCATCAAACAACTCAAAGCACTTTTCCGTACAGCCAAATTGACCTTCCCCAATGCCGACATTTATTTTCCGGTAATAAACTATTCTTCTCACCTCACACCCACACAACAGCACAACCTCAAACTAATTAACAATTCCATGGTCACCCACTTCCCCTTCCTCACAGAGATCCCCCATGACACATTCATAACAGAAAGGGACAACATCCACTGGACCGCCACCACTGCAACAGCCATTTTCAACAACTGGTGTCATATTCTAAATTTATAATAACCAACAAACCCAAACCGGATAACCAACCACCCCCCTCACACAATCAGGACCTGGGGTGGGACTCCCCTTCCAATATCCTCAACCTGTCTACCCTTTTTACCCCATCCATCTCACAGTTATCCCTTCTAGAGAGGGGACTTTCTTTCGTTCCACGCCCCAACAAATTAGACCGGGAGGAACTTCAAAGGGACTTACACAACTTCCATAGACGACTCAAACTTATTGACTACTTCCACCCAGACACTGACTACCACCCCACCCCATTCACCAACCGCTCACATTGGGAACCCCAAATTGACAGACTCCACCACCACACCCAAACAACGATTAAGACTAACAGACGGGCCCTGCAGCTTTATAGACCCCCGACTGATGTCCCAGACAATCTGTCGGGGGCCGAGCGCAGGTCCCTGATGGAACTTACCAACAACCGCAACATCATTATTAAACCCGCTGACAAAGGATCAAAAATCATCATCATGGACCGACAACAATACCTCACAGAAGCACACAGACAACTCAACAACAATAGTTATTACAAACCTATAGAACATTCAATCCAAACCCAAACTCAGACCAAACTCCGGGACATTATCCAGTCACTTTACAATAGCAAATACATTTCAGCCAAACAAAGAGACTTCCTATTCGGACCAGACAACCCACGACCCCGCTACTTCTACCTTTTACCCAAAATCCACAAAGAACCACAGACCTGGACCATCCCCTTTGAGGTTCCTCCCGGCAGACCAATAGTTTCAGACTGCAACAGCTCCACATACCACATCTCCCAATACATAGACCATTTTCTAGGTCCCCTCTCTATTCACCATCCCAGTTTTATCAAAGACACTTATCACTTTTTACAGGTCATTGGCACCATGGCTGTCCCTAACTCAGCACATTTGTTTACAATAGATATCGATAGTCTTTACACAAACATCAACACCCAATTAGGCCTTCAAACACTTACCACCATCTTCAAAGCCCATCCAGACCCCAATAGACCGGACAAAGAACTTCTACAACTTATTGAACTCTGCCTTAACAATAACGATTTCTTTTTCAATAATCAGTTTTACCTCCAGATCACTGGGACAGCCATGGGCCAAAGATTTGCCCCCTCCTACGCCAACCTCTACATGAGCGAGTGGGAGCGAGAAGCCCTCAAAAAATGCCCCCTACAACCCACCCTCTATCTCAGATTTTTAGACGACATTTTCGGAATTTGGCCCCATGACCCCACCACATTTCCAGAATTCATCAACATTTTAAATAACCACCATCCCTCCATTACTGTTAAATACACTTTCAACAAAACACATGTCAATTTTCTCGACACTACAGTATCCTTCAGGCCATCCAACACAACCCACAAAACCCTACAGACCAAAGTTTATTTCAAACCTACAGACACACATGCATTACTCCACAAATCAAGTTATCATCCCAAACATACATTTAAAGGAATCATTAAATCCCAACTCATCCGTTTTCACCGCATTTGCACACATATCCAAGACTTCCACTCAGCCACCAGTACCCTCTTCCACAGTCTCAGAAACAGAAGGTACTCCAAACGATTCCTCCGCTCCATTAAAACAGACACACTGGCTTCTCTCGCTCCCACTCGCTCTCCCCCTCCCTCCCCCCACTCCCTCCCTCCACCCCAGGTCCTTGGACTTGGGACGTCTCAAAATCCTCCCCCCTACCCGAACCTGGGTTTGTATCCCCAACCATCTCCCTACCCTAAACCTAACCATCCCCTACCCCCCACCCCCAACCCTAACCCTAACCATCCCCCACCCCCTGTCCCTAACCCTAACCCTAACCATCCCCCACTCCACAACCCTAACCCTAACCATCCCTCACCCCCCATCCCTAACCCCAACCCTAACCCTAACCATCCCTCACCCCTCATCCCTAACCCTAACCACCCCCCACCCCACGTCCCTAACCCCAACCCTAACCATCCCCCACCCCTCATCCCTAACCCTAACCTTAACCATCCCTAATCCTAACCCTCCCTTTGTCCCCTACCCGAACCAGGGTCTGTATCCCCTTCTTAACCCGGAGGTTGGAGACGGCCCAAGCCCACTGCACATACATACACACCCTACACAACACAACCCTCCTGCACCAGTACACCTCATACCATTTGTTTCTACTTTTTCACACCAAATTACTGGCCTCCATCAAAAAATCAAACACAACTTCTCCAGTTTACAGTCCCAACACCCGGCTTTTAACAACCATCAAATCATTTCAGCCTACAGAAAACATAAAAGCCTTCAATCTATCCTCATCAGATCCAAATACTCAGACCATAGACCCACACCTCCACTCCAACATAGCCAACACTACAAAAATAGAAAATTTATCCATAATCCACACACCAACACAGCATTTCCCATCATAGGCTCCTTATCATTCACCACCACCAACATAGTCTACATCATCACATGCACACTCTGCCACAAGCACTACGTAGGAGAAACCAAACATTCCATCCACATCCGCCTCTCCCAGCACCTGTACAACATTGGGCAAGGTCAACTCACCACCCCTCTGGTCCAACACTTCCAAACACATACACTCACTCACCTCATCGTATCCGGTCTCCAAAATAACGACCGTTGGACCTGTGGGCAGAGGAAGAGAGCGGAGAAGATTTGGATTCACAGGCTCGGGACCACCGTGCCAGGGGGTCTCAACGACGACTGAAAGCTAACCGCTACCATCACCCCCTGACACGGTCTTCCCGGGCCTGGACCCACATTTTAGCTGTGCGGATCCCAGTAAATTTTTAACCAAAAACAATTTTAACCTATTTATAGCAGAGGGGTAGTAGTAGGGTTCAATTCCCCAACAAGCCAGAATGTTGATTAAAAAATGACTTTTTTAACATGGAATTTTATTGGTTCTGGATTTTATGGCCAGGAGCAGGGGATACTTGGTTTTACTAACAATGGTTTGCTGTGTTTTATTGATTGTTTATTGATTGTTTCAGCACTTTTTCAAGCACTTATTTAGCACTTTATACTAATCTAATTTTAGCACTTAATTTTACTCCCCTGCTCCGCTGTTTTAGGATCTTGAGCCGATTGTTCTATGTTCCCTTTAATCATGATTTTGGATAACATTTTTTATTACATATCATTATTACTACTAAATAATTCTATTCTTTTAAATGTTTTGTTTGTTTATATTTGTTTTGGATTTTATAACTGAGAGCAGGGAATCTTTTGGTTTTTTACTAACCACATGTTTGCATTTTATTGTATTTTATTGTATATAGCACTTTTCTTAAAGCACTTTACTAACCCATTTTAGCACTTACTTACATTCCTCTGCTCCAGTGTTTTAAAACCCATATCTTGTGTCTTCTCCCCCTTTTTCTCTTGTATTTATTTTAACATGGATTATTTATACATTTATTGATTTTATGGTTTTTATCCAAGATCATGATTGGGGTCAACACTGTGGACCCTTTTTAAACAACAATTAAGTACGGAGGGATCCGTTCAGCCCGGGCTGGGACGAGGCCAGGAGGCGGCACCCCTCCTAACGGGGTGCTGCTATTGGGCCTTGTCCCACTACCCCAATATATCTTTTTTATAAATCTGACCCCTGTGGGCCCCTCTCTTTTCTCTGCCTGGGTGCCCTGCCTGGGGATCGAACCTGGTCCTCTAGCGGGGGGAGCCTTCGCCCCTACCCCTACACTATCCATCTCACAGAGCAGTAGGCCAGTGCAACAGATTTTAACCCAAAAACCCATAACCCCAACCCCAACCCGAACCCTAACCCTAACCCTAACCTTCCCCCTTAGGGGGGTTGGGCCTCTTGTTCCCCCACCTAACCCCTAACCCTAACCCTAACCCTAGGTGTCGAGATTTTTCAAAAAGGTCACTTCATAAGTGGTACCAAAAGACTCCAAATGACCTGAAACGTGCTCCTAAATACTTTCTGAATCAGACATTTTGGCATCCACACTTAGTGAAATTTTGACCCCATTCATTTCCAATGGGGAGGACGTTTTGACCTGTAACTCGGGAACCGAAGGTCGTAGAGACTCGGGAGTGGGTGGCGTCAGACCTAATTAGGGGGTGCTGAACGCGCCAGTCTTGGTCCCATGTCTCTACGAGCTATAGTTCCAGAGATACAGCTATTTCAAAAAGAGGAAGTGACGTATCTCAGGAACGGAACATCTTATGAACTCGTGGGTGGTACCATTGGAACCCTAACCCTTCCTATCAAAGGTTATTCACAAATATGTGATCCTCAAATATGTAATCGTGGTTATCATCCCTATTCCCTAACCCAAACCCTAACCCTAACCCTAACCCTAACCCACCCTAACCCTAACCCTAAACCCTAACCCTAACCCTTTCCAAACCGGGCAAAAATTGAATAAAACGACAGGGCCGGTAGTGTCGAAAATGTCAAAAATGGGGATTTTCCCAAAACTTGCTAAAAGTGGCCGGGGGCGGGATGAGTGAAAAAGGAGCAAAATCAAGCACAGTTGGGGCGTTTTGTGAAAATTGTGATGGATTTTCCAAAGTGGGCAAAAATTTTAAAAGGCGACATGGCCGGTAGTGTCGAAAAAGTCAAAAATGGGGATTTTCCCAAAACCTGCTAAAAGTGGCCGGGGGGCGGGATGAGTGAGCAAAATCAAGCACAGTTGATGTGTAATGTGAAAATTGTGAAGGATTTTCCAAACCAGGCAAAAATTGAAAAATTCGACAGGGCCGGTAGTGTCGAAAAAGTCAAAAATGCGGATTTTCCCAAACCTTGCAAAAAGGGGCCGGGGGGCGGGCTCAGTAAAAAACGAGCAAAATCAAGCACATTTGGGGCATTTTGTGAAAATTGTGAAGGATTTTCCAAAGTGGGCAAAAATGTTAAAAGGCCACAGGGACGGTAGTGTCGAAAAAGTCAAAAATGGGGATTTTCCCAAAACTTGCTAAAAGGGGCCGGGGGGCGGGATGAGTGAAAAACGAGCAAAATCAAGCACAGTTGGGGCGTTTTGTGAAAATTGTGAAGGATTTTCCAAAGTGGGCAAAAATTTCAAAAAACGACAGGGCCGGTAGTGTCGAAAAAGTCAAAAATGGGAATTTCCAAAACCTTGCTAAAAGGGGCCAGGGGGGCGGGCTGAGTGAGAAAGGAGCAAAATCAAGCACAGTTTGGGTATTTTGTGAAAATTGTGAAGGATTTTCCAAAATGGGCAAAAATTTTAAAAGTCGACAGTGCCGGTAGTGTCGAAAAAGTCAAAAATGGGGATTTTCCCAAAACTTGCTAAAAGTGGCCGGGGGGCGGGATGAGTGAGCAAAATCAAGCACAGTTGATGTGTAATGTGAAAATTGTGAAGGATTTTCCAAACCGGGCAAAAATTGAAAAAAACGACAGGGCCGGTAGTGTCGAAAATGTCAAAAATGGGGATTTTCCAAAAAATGCTAAAAGTGGCCGGGGGGCGGGATGAGTGAAAAACGAGCAAAATCAAGCACAGTTGGGGCGTTTTGTGAAAATTGTGAAGGTGTTTCCAAAGTGGGCAAAAATTTTAAAAGGCGACAAGACCGGTAGTGTCGAAAAAGTCAAAAATGTGGATTTTCCCAAAACTTGCTAAAAGTGGCCGGGTGGCGGGATGAGTGAAAAACGAGCAAAATCAAGCACAGTTGGGGCGTTTTGTGAAAATTGTGAAGGTGTTTCCAAAGTGGGCAAAAATTTTAAAAGGCGACAAGACCGGTAGTGTCGAAAAAGTCAAAAATGTGGATTTTCCCAAAACTTGCTAAAAGTGGCCGGGGGACGGGATGAGTGAAAAACGAGCAAAATCAAGCACAGTTGGGGCGTTTTGTGAAAATTGTGAAGGTGTTTCCAAAGTGGGCAAAAATTTTAAAAGGCGACAGGGCCGGTAGTGTCGAAAAAGTCAAAAATGGGGATTTTCCCAAAACTTGCTAAAAGTGGACGGGAGGCGGGATGAGTGAGCAAAATCAAGCACAGTTGATGTGTAATGTGAAAATTGTGAAGGATTTTCCAAACCAGGCAAAAATGTTAAAAAACGATAGGGCCGGTAGTGTCGAAAAAGTCAAAAATGGGGATTTTCCCAAAACCTGCTAAAAGTGGCCGGGGGCGGGATGAGTGAGCAAAATCAAGCACAGTTGATGTGTAATGTGAAAATTGTGAAGGATTTTCCAAACCAGGCAAAAATTGAAAAAAACGACAGGGCCGGTAGTGTCGAAAAAGTCAAAAATGCGGATTTTCCCAAACCTTGCAAAAAGGGGCCGGGGGCGGGATCAGTAAAAAATTAGCGAAATCAAGCATATTTGGGGCGTTTTGTGAAAATTGTGAAGGATTTTCCAAAGTGGGCAAAAATTTAAAAAAACGACAGGGCCGGTAGTGTCGAAAAAGTCAAAAATGGGGATTTTCCCAAACCTTGCAAAAAGGGGCCGGGGGGCGGCCTCAGTGAAAAACGAGCAAAGTCAAGCACATTTGGGGAGCGTTTTGTGAAAATTGTGAAGGATTTTCCAAAGTGGGAAAAAAATTTTAAAAGGCGACAGGGCCGGTAGTGTCGAAAAAGTCAAAAATGGGGATTTTCCCAAAACCTGCTAAAAGTGGCCCAGGGGCGGGATGAGTGAGCAAAATCAAGCACAGTTGATGTGTAATGTGAAAATTGTGAAGGATTTTCCAAAGTGGGCAAAAATTTAATAAAACGACAGGGCCGTTAAGGGTCGAAAAAGTCAAAAATTGGGATTTTCCCAAACTTTGGTAAAAGGGGCCAGGGGGGCGGGATGAGTGAAAAACTAGCAAAATCAAGCACGGTTGGGGCGTTTTGTGAAAATTGTGAAGGATTTTCCAAAGTGGGCAAAAATTTAAAAAAAAGACAGGGCTGGTAGTGTCGAAAAAGTCAAAAATGTGGATTTTCCCAAAACTTGCAAAAAGGGGGCAGGGGATGGGCTGAGTGAAAAACGAGCAAAATCAAGCACAGTTGGGGCGTTTTGTGAAAATTGTGAAGGATTTTCCAAAGTGGGCAAAAATTTAAAAAAAAGACAGGGCCGGTAGTGTCGAAAAAGTCAAAAATGCGGATTTTCCCAAACCTTGCAAAAAGGGGCCGGGGGGCGGGCTCAGTAAAAAACGAGCAAAATCAAGCACATTTGGGGCGTTTTGTGAAAATTGTGAAGGATTTTCCAAAGTGGGCAAAAATGTTGAAAGGCCACAGGGACGGTAGTGTCGAAAAAGTTAAAAAAAGGGGATTTCCCCAAACCTTGCTAAAAGGGGCCAGGGGGGCGGGCTGAGTGAAACACGAGCAAAATCAAGCACAGTTGGGGTGTTTTGTGAAAATTGTGAAGGATTTTCCAAAGTGGGCAAAAATGTTAAAAAACGATAGGGCCGGTAGTGTCAAAAAAGTCAAAAATGGGGATTTTCCCAAAACTTGCTAAAAGTGGCCGGGGGGCGGGATGTTTGAAAAACGAGCAAAATCAAGCACAGTTGGGGCGTTTTGTGAAAATTGTGAAGGATTTTCCAAAGTGGGCAAACATTTTAAAAGGCCACAGGGCCGGTAGTGTCGAAAAAGTCAAAAATGGGGATTTTCCCAAAACCTGCTAAAAGTGGCCGGGGAGCGGGATGAGTGAGCAAAATCAAGCACAGTTGATGTGTAATGTGAAAATTGTGAAGGATTTTCCAAAGTGGGCAAAAATTTAGAAAAACGACAGGGCCGTTAACGGTCGAAAAAGTCAAAAATGGCGATTTTCCCAAAACTTGCTAAAAGGGGTCAGGGGGGCGGGCTGTGTGAAAAACGAGAAAAATCAAGCACAGTTGGGGCATTTGTGAAAATTGTGAAGGATTTTCCAAACCAGGCAAAAATTGAAAAAAACGACAGGGCCGGTAGTGTCGAAAAAGTCAAAAATGCGGATTTTCCCAAACCTTGCAAAAAGAGGCCCGGGGGTGGGCTCAGTAAAAAACGAGCGAAATCAAGCACATTTGGGGCGTTTTGTGAAAATTGTGAAGGATTTTCCAAAGTGGGCAAAAATGTTAAAAGGCCACAGGGACGGTAGTGTCGAAAAAGTTAAAAAATGGGATTTTCCCAAAATTTGCTAAAAGGGGCCAGGGGGGCGGGCTGAGTGAAACACGAGCAAAATCAAGCACAGTTGGGGTGTTTTGTGAAAATTGTGAAGGATTTTCCAAAGTGGGCAAAAATTTTAAAAGGCGACAGGGCCGGTAGTGTCGAAAAAGTCAAAAATGTGGATTTTCCCAAAACTTGCTAAAAGTGGCCGGGGGGCGGGATGTTTGAAAAACGAGCAAAATCAAGCACAGTTGGGGCGTTTTGTGAAAATTGTGAAGGATTTTCCAAAGTGGGCAAACATTTTAAAAGGCCACAGGGCCGGTAGTGTCGAAAAAGTCAAAAATGGGGATTTTCCCAAAACCTGCTAAAAGTGGCCGGGGGGCGGGATGAGTGAGCAAAATCAAGCACAGTTGATGTGTAATGTGAAAATATTGAAGGATTTTCCAAACCAGGCAAAAATTGAAAAAAACGACAGGGCCGGTAGTGTCGAAAAAGTCAAAAATGCGGATTTTCCCAAACCTTGCAAAAAGGGGCCAGGGGGGCGGGCTGAGTGAAACACGAGCAAAATCAAGCACAGTTGGGGTGTTTTGTGAAAATTGTGAAGGATTTTCCAAAGTGGGCAAAAATGTTAAAAAACGATAGGGCCGGTAGTGTCAAAAAAGTCAAAAATGGGGATTTTCCCAAAACTTGCTAAAAGTGGCCGGGGGGCGGGATGAGTGAAAAACGAGCAAAATCAAGCACAGTTGGGGTGTTTTGTGAAAATTGTGAAGGATTTTCCAAAGTGGGCAAAAATTTTAAAAGGTGACAGGGCCGGTAGTGTCGAAAAAGTCAAAAATGGGGATTTTCCCAAAACCTGCTAAAAGTGGCCGGGGGGCGGGATGAGTGAGCAAAATCAAGCACAGTTGATGTGTAATGTGAAAATTGTGAAGGATTTTCCAAACCAGGCAAAAATTTTAATAGGCGACAGGGCCGGTAGTGTCGAAAAAGTCAAAAATGTGGATTTTCCCAAAACTTGCTAAAAGTGGCCGGGGGGCGGGATGTTTGAAAAACGAGCAAAATCAAGCACAGTTGGGGCGTTTTGTGAAAATTGTGAAGGATTTTCCAAAGTGGGCAAACATTTTAAAAGGCCACAGGGCCGGTAGTGTCGAAAAAGTCAAAAATGGGGATTTTCCCAAAACCTGCTAAAAGTGGCCGGGGAGCGGGATGAGTGAGCAAAATCAAGCACAGTTGATGTGTAATGTGAAAATTGTGAAGGATTTTCCAAAGTGGGCAAAAATTTAGAAAAACGACAGGGCCGTTAACGGTCGAAAAAGTCAAAAATGGCGATTTTCCCAAAACTTGCTAAAAGGGGTCAGGGGGGCGGGCTGTGTGAAAAACGAGAAAAATCAAGCACAGTTGGGGCATTTGTGAAAATTGTGAAGGATTTTCCAAACCAGGCAAAAATTGAAAAAAACGACAGGGCCGGTAGTGTCGAAAAAGTCAAAAATGGGGATTTTCCCAAAACTTGCTAAAAGTGGCCGGGGGGCGGGATGAGTGAAAAACGAGCAAAATCAAGCACAGTTGGGGCGTTTTGTGAAAATTGTGAAGGATTTTCCAAAGTGGGCAAAAATGTTAAAAGGCGACAGGGCCGGTAGTGTCGAAAAAGTCAAAAATGGGGATTTTCCCAAAACCTGCTAAAAGTGGCCGGGATGATTGAGCAAAATCAAGCACAGTTGATGTGTAATGTGAAAATTGTGTAGGATTTTCCAAACCAGGCAAAATTTGAAAAAAACGACAGGTCCGGTAGTGTCGAAAAAGTCAAAAATGGGAATTTTCCCAAACCTTGCTAAAAGGGGCCAGGGGGGCGGGCTGAGTGAGAAAGGAGCAATATCAAGCACAGTTTGGGTATTTTGTGAAAATTGTGAAGGATTTTCCAAAGTGGGCAAAAATTTTAAAAGTCGACAGGGCCGGTAGTGTCGAAAAAGTCAAAAATGGGGATTTTCCCAAAACTTGCTAAAAGTGGACGGGAGGCGGGATGAGTGAGCAAAATCAAGCACAGTTGATGTGTAATGTGAAAATTGTGAAGGATTTTCCAAACCAGGCAAAAATGTTAAAAAACGATAGGGCCGGTAGTGTCGAAAAAGTCAAAAATGGGGATTTTCCCAAAACCTGCTAAAAGTGGCCGGGGGCGGGATGAGTGAGCAAAATCAAGCACAGTTGATGTGTAATGTGAAAATTGTGAAGGATTTTCCAAACCAGGCAAAAATTGAAAAAAACGACAGGGCCGGTAGTGTCGAAAAAGTCAAAAATGCGGATTTTCCCAAACCTTGCAAAAAGGGGCCGGGGGCGGGATCAGTAAAAAATTAGCGAAATCAAGCATATTTGGGGCGTTTTGTGAAAATTGTGAAGGATTTTCCAAAGTGGGCAAAAATTTAAAAAAAACGACAGGGCCGGTAGTGTCGAAAAAGTCAAAAATGGGGATTTTCCCAAACCTTGCAAAAAGGGGCCGGGGGGCGGCCTCAGTGAAAAACGAGCATAGTCAAGCACATTTGGGGAGCGTTTTGTGAAAATTGTGAAGGATTTTCCAAAGTGGGAAAAAAATTTTAAAAGGCGACAGGGCCGGTAGTGTCGAAAAAGTCAAAAATGGGGATTTTCCCAAAACCTGCTAAAAGTGGCCCAGGGGCGGGATGAGTGAGCAAAATCAAGCACAGTTGATGTGTAATGTGAAAATTGTGAAGGATTTTCCAAAGTGGGCAAAAATTTAATAAAACGACAGGGCCGTTAAGGGTCGAAAAAGTCAAAAATTGGGATTTTCCCAAACTTTGGTAAAAGGGGCCAGGGGGGCGGGATGAGTGAAAAACTAGCAAAATCAAGCACGGTTGGGGCGTTTTGTGAAAATTGTGAAGGATTTTCCAAAGTGGGCAAAAATTTAAAAAAAAGACAGGGCTGGTAGTGTCGAAAAAGTCAAAAATGTGGATTTTCCCAAAACTTGCAAAAAGGGGGCAGGGGATGGGCTGAGTGAAAAACGAGCAAAATCAAGCACAGTTGGGGCGTTTTGTGAAAATTGTGAAGGATTTTCCAAAGTGGGCAAAAATTTAAAAAAAAGACAGGGCCGGTAGTGTCGAAAAAGTCAAAAATGCGGATTTTCCCAAACCTTGCAAAAAGGGGCCGGGGGGCGGGCTCAGTAAAAAACGAGCAAAATCAAGCACATTTGGGGCGTTTTGTGAAAATTGTGAAGGATTTTCCAAAGTGGGCAAAAATGTTGAAAGGCCACAGGGACGGTAGTGTCGAAAAAGTTAAAAAAAGGGGATTTTCCCAAACCTTGCTAAAAGGGGCCAGGGGGGCGGGCTGAGTGAAACACGAGCAAAATCAAGCACAGTTGGGGTGTTTTGTGAAAATTGTGAAGGATTTTCCAAAGTGGGCAAAAATGTTAAAAAACGATAGGGCCGGTAGTGTCAAAAAAGTCAAAAATGGGGATTTTCCCAAAACTTGCTAAAAGTGGCCGGGGGGCGGGATGTTTGAAAAACGAGCAAAATCAAGCACAGTTGGGGCGTTTTGTGAAAATTGTGAAGGATTTTCCAAAGTGGGCAAACATTTTAAAAGGCCACAGGGCCGGTAGTGTCGAAAAAGTCAAAAATGGGGATTTTCCCAAAACCTGCTAAAAGTGGCCGGGGAGCGGGATGAGTGAGCAAAATCAAGCACAGTTGATGTGTAATGTGAAAATTGTGAAGGATTTTCCAAAGTGGGCAAAAATTTAGAAAAACGACAGGGCCGTTAACGGTCGAAAAAGTCAAAAATGGCGATTTTCCCAAAACTTGCTAAAAGGGGTCAGGGGGGCGGGCTGTGTGAAAAACGAGAAAAATCAAGCACAGTTGGGGCATTTGTGAAAATTGTGAAGGATTTTCCAAACCAGGCAAAAATTGAAAAAAACGACAGGGCCGGTAGTGTCGAAAAAGTCAAAAATGCGGATTTTCCCAAACCTTGCAAAAAGAGGCCCGGGGGTGGGCTCAGTAAAAAACGAGCGAAATCAAGCACATTTGGGGCGTTTTGTGAAAATTGTGAAGGATTTTCCAAAGTGGGCAAAAATGTTAAAAGGCCACAGGGACGGTAGTGTCGAAAAAGTTAAAAAATGGGATTTTCCCAAAATTTGCTAAAAGGGGCCAGGGGGGCGGGCTGAGTGAAACACGAGCAAAATCAAGCACAGTTGGGGTGTTTTGTGAAAATTGTGAAGGATTTTCCAAAGTGGGCAAAAATTTTAAAAGGCGACAGGGCCGGTAGTGTCGAAAAAGTCAAAAATGTGGATTTTCCCAAAACTTGCTAAAAGTGGCCGGGGGGCGGGATGTTTGAAAAACGAGCAAAATCAAGCACAGTTGGGGCGTTTTGTGAAAATTGTGAAGGATTTTCCAAAGTGGGCAAACATTTTAAAAGGCCACAGGGCCGGTAGTGTCGAAAAAGTCAAAAATGGGGATTTTCCCAAAACCTGCTAAAAGTGGCCGGGGGGCGGGATGAGTGAGCAAAATCAAGCACAGTTGATGTGTAATGTGAAAATATTGAAGGATTTTCCAAACCAGGCAAAAATTGAAAAAAACGACAGGGCCGGTAGTGTCGAAAAAGTCAAAAATGCGGATTTTCCCAAACCTTGCAAAAAGGGGCCAGGGGGGCGGGCTGAGTGAAACACGAGCAAAATCAAGCACAGTTGGGGTGTTTTGTGAAAATTGTGAAGGATTTTCCAAAGTGGGCAAAAATGTTAAAAAACGATAGGGCCGGTAGTGTCAAAAAAGTCAAAAATGGGGATTTTCCCAAAACTTGCTAAAAGTGGCCGGGGGGCGGGATGAGTGAAAAACGAGCAAAATCAAGCACAGTTGGGGTGTTTTGTGAAAATTGTGAAGGATTTTCCAAAGTGGGCAAAAATTTTAAAAGGTGACAGGGCCGGTAGTGTCGAAAAAGTCAAAAATGGGGATTTTCCCAAAACCTGCTAAAAGTGGCCGGGGGGCGGGATGAGTGAGCAAAATCAAGCACAGTTGATGTGTAATGTGAAAATTGTGAAGGATTTTCCAAACCAGGCAAAAATTTTAATAGGCGACAGGGCCGGTAGTGTCGAAAAAGTCAAAAATGTGGATTTTCCCAAAACTTGCTAAAAGTGGCCGGGGGGCGGGATGTTTGAAAAACGAGCAAAATCAAGCACAGTTGGGGCGTTTTGTGAAAATTGTGAAGGATTTTCCAAAGTGGGCAAACATTTTAAAAGGCCACAGGGCCGGTAGTGTCGAAAAAGTCAAAAATGGGGATTTTCCCAAAACCTGCTAAAAGTGGCCGGGGAGCGGGATGAGTGAGCAAAATCAAGCACAGTTGATGTGTAATGTGAAAATTGTGAAGGATTTTCCAAAGTGGGCAAAAATTTAGAAAAACGACAGGGCCGTTAACGGTCGAAAAAGTCAAAAATGGCGATTTTCCCAAAACTTGCTAAAAGGGGTCAGGGGGGCGGGCTGTGTGAAAAACGAGAAAAATCAAGCACAGTTGGGGCATTTGTGAAAATTGTGAAGGATTTTCCAAACCAGGCAAAAATTGAAAAAAACGACAGGGCCGGTAGTGTCGAAAAAGTCAAAAATGGGGATTTTCCCAAAACTTGCTAAAAGTGGCCGGGGGGCGGGATGAGTGAAAAACGAGCAAAATCAAGCACAGTTGGGGCGTTTTGTGAAAATTGTGAAGGATTTTCCAAAGTGGGCAAAAATGTTAAAAGGCGACAGGGCCGGTAGTGTCGAAAAAGTCAAAAATGGGGATTTTCCCAAAACCTGCTAAAAGTGGCCGGGATGATTGAGCAAAATCAAGCACAGTTGATGTGTAATGTGAAAATTGTGTAGGATTTTCCAAACCAGGCAAAATTTGAAAAAAACGACAGGTCCGGTAGTGTCGAAAAAGTCAAAAATGGGAATTTTCCCAAACCTTGCTAAAAGGGGCCAGGGGGGCGGGCTGAGTGAGAAAGGAGCAATATCAAGCACAGTTTGGGTATTTTGTGAAAATTGTGAAGGATTTTCCAAAGTGGGCAAAAATTTTAAAAGTCGACAGGGCCGGTAGTGTCGAAAAAGTCAAAAATGGGGATTTTCCCAAAACTTGCTAAAAGTGGACGGGAGGCGGGATGAGTGAGCAAAATCAAGCACAGTTGATGTGTAATGTGAAAATTGTGAAGGATTTTCCAAACCAGGCAAAAATGTTAAAAAACGATAGGGCCGGTAGTGTCGAAAAAGTCAAAAATGGGGATTTTCCCAAAACCTGCTAAAAGTGGCCGGGGGCGGGATGAGTGAGCAAAATCAAGCACAGTTGATGTGTAATGTGAAAATTGTGAAGGATTTTCCAAACCAGGCAAAAATTGAAAAAAACGACAGGGCCGGTAGTGTCGAAAAAGTCAAAAATGCGGATTTTCCCAAACCTTGCAAAAAGGGGCCGGGGGCGGGATCAGTAAAAAATTAGCGAAATCAAGCATATTTGGGGCGTTTTGTGAAAATTGTGAAGGATTTTCCAAAGTGGGCAAAAATTTAAAAAAACGACAGGGCCGGTAGTGTCGAAAAAGTCAAAAATGGGGATTTTCCCAAACCTTGCAAAAAGGGGCCGGGGGGCGGCCTCAGTGAAAAACGAGCAAAGTCAAGCACATTTGGGGAGCGTTTTGTGAAAATTGTGAAGGATTTTCCAAAGTGGGAAAAAAATTTTAAAAGGCGACAGGGCCGGTAGTGTCGAAAAAGTCAAAAATGGGGATTTTCCCAAAACCTGCTAAAAGTGGCCCAGGGGCGGGATGAGTGAGCAAAATCAAGCACAGTTGATGTGTAATGTGAAAATTGTGAAGGATTTTCCAAAGTGGGCAAAAATTTAATAAAACGACAGGGCCGTTAAGGGTCGAAAAAGTCAAAAATTGGGATTTTCCCAAACTTTGGTAAAAGGGGCCAGGGGGGCGGGATGAGTGAAAAACTAGCAAAATCAAGCACGGTTGGGGCGTTTTGTGAAAATTGTGAAGGATTTTCCAAAGTGGGCAAAAATTTAAAAAAAAGACAGGGCTGGTAGTGTCGAAAAAGTCAAAAATGTGGATTTTCCCAAAACTTGCAAAAAGGGGGCAGGGGATGGGCTGAGTGAAAAACGAGCAAAATCAAGCACAGTTGGGGCGTTTTGTGAAAATTGTGAAGGATTTTCCAAAGTGGGCAAAAATTTAAAAAAAAGACAGGGCCGGTAGTGTCGAAAAAGTCAAAAATGCGGATTTTCCCAAACCTTGCAAAAAGGGGCCGGGGGGCGGGCTCAGTAAAAAACGAGCAAAATCAAGCACATTTGGGGCGTTTTGTGAAAATTGTGAAGGATTTTCCAAAGTGGGCAAAAATGTTGAAAGGCCACAGGGACGGTAGTGTCGAAAAAGTTAAAAAAAGGGGATTTTCCCAAACCTTGCTAAAAGGGGCCAGGGGGGCGGGCTGAGTGAAACACGAGCAAAATCAAGCACAGTTGGGGTGTTTTGTGAAAATTGTGAAGGATTTTCCAAAGTGGGCAAAAATGTTAAAAAACGATAGGGCCGGTAGTGTCAAAAAAGTCAAAAATGGGGATTTTCCCAAAACTTGCTAAAAGTGGCCGGGGGGCGGGATGTTTGAAAAACGAGCAAAATCAAGCACAGTTGGGGCGTTTTGTGAAAATTGTGAAGGATTTTCCAAAGTGGGCAAACATTTTAAAAGGCCACAGGGCCGGTAGTGTCGAAAAAGTCAAAAATGGGGATTTTCCCAAAACCTGCTAAAAGTGGCCGGGGAGCGGGATGAGTGAGCAAAATCAAGCACAGTTGATGTGTAATGTGAAAATTGTGAAGGATTTTCCAAAGTGGGCAAAAATTTAGAAAAACGACAGGGCCGTTAACGGTCGAAAAAGTCAAAAATGGCGATTTTCCCAAAACTTGCTAAAAGGGGTCAGGGGGGCGGGCTGTGTGAAAAACGAGAAAAATCAAGCACAGTTGGGGCATTTGTGAAAATTGTGAAGGATTTTCCAAACCAGGCAAAAATTGAAAAAAACGACAGGGCCGGTAGTGTCGAAAAAGTCAAAAATGCGGATTTTCCCAAACCTTGCAAAAAGAGGCCCGGGGGTGGGCTCAGTAAAAAACGAGCGAAATCAAGCACATTTGGGGCGTTTTGTGAAAATTGTGAAGGATTTTCCAAAGTGGGCAAAAATGTTAAAAGGCCACAGGGACGGTAGTGTCGAAAAAGTTAAAAAATGGGATTTTCCCAAAATTTGCTAAAAGGGGCCAGGGGGGCGGGCTGAGTGAAACACGAGCAAAATCAAGCACAGTTGGGGTGTTTTGTGAAAATTGTGAAGGATTTTCCAAAGTGGGCAAAAATTTTAAAAGGCGACAGGGCCGGTAGTGTCGAAAAAGTCAAAAATGTGGATTTTCCCAAAACTTGCTAAAAGTGGCCGGGGGGCGGGATGTTTGAAAAACGAGCAAAATCAAGCACAGTTGATGTGTAATGTGAAAATATTGAAGGATTTTCCAAACCAGGCAAAAATTGAAAAAAACGACAGGGCCGGTAGTGTCGAAAAAGTCAAAAATGCGGATTTTCCCAAAACTTGCTAAAAGTGGCCGGGGGGCGGGATGTTTGAAAAACGAGCAAAATCAAGCACAGTTGGGGCGTTTTGTGAAAATTGTGAAGGATTTTCCAAAGTGGGCAAACATTTTAAAAGGCCACAGGGCCGGTAGTGTCGAAAAAGTCAAAAATGGGGATTTTCCCAAAACCTGCTAAAAGTGGCCGGGGAGCGGGATGAGTGAGCAAAATCAAGCACAGTTGATGTGTAATGTGAAAATTGTGAAGGATTTTCCAAAGTGGGCAAAAATTTAGAAAAACGACAGGGCCGTTAACGGTCGAAAAAGTCAAAAATGGCGATTTTCCCAAAACTTGCTAAAAGGGGTCAGGGGGGCGGGCTGTGTGAAAAACGAGAAAAATCAAGCACAGTTGGGGCATTTGTGAAAATTGTGAAGGATTTTCCAAACCAGGCAAAAATTGAAAAAAACGACAGGGCCGGTAGTGTCGAAAAAGTCAAAAATGCGGATTTTCCCAAACCTTGCAAAAAGAGGCCCGGGGGTGGGCTCAGTAAAAAACGAGCGAAATCAAGCACATTTGGGGCGTTTTGTGAAAATTGTGAAGGATTTTCCAAAGTGGGCAAAAATGTTAAAAGGCCACAGGGACGGTAGTGTCGAAAAAGTTAAAAAATGGGATTTTCCCAAAATTTGCTAAAAGGGGCCAGGGGGGCGGGCTGAGTGAAACACGAGCAAAATCAAGCACAGTTGGGGTGTTTTGTGAAAATTGTGAAGGATTTTCCAAAGTGGGCAAAAATTTTAAAAGGCGACAGGGCCGGTAGTGTCGAAAAAGTCAAAAATGTGGATTTTCCCAAAACTTGCTAAAAGTGGCCGGGGGGCGGGATGTTTGAAAAACGAGCAAAATCAAGCACAGTTGGGGCGTTTTGTGAAAATTGTGAAGGATTTTCCAAAGTGGGCAAACATTTTAAAAGGCCACAGGGCCGGTAGTGTCGAAAAAGTCAAAAATGGGGATTTTCCCAAAACCTGCTAAAAGTGGCCGGGGGGCGGGATGAGTGAGCAAAATCAAGCACAGTTGATGTGTAATGTGAAAATATTGAAGGATTTTCCAAACCAGGCAAAAATTGAAAAAAACGACAGGGCCGGTAGTGTCGAAAAAGTCAAAAATGCGGATTTTCCCAAACCTTGCAAAAAGGGGCCAGGGGGGCGGGCTGAGTGAAACACGAGCAAAATCAAGCACAGTTGGGGTGTTTTGTGAAAATTGTGAAGGATTTTCCAAAGTGGGCAAAAATGTTAAAAAACGATAGGGCCGGTAGTGTCAAAAAAGTCAAAAATGGGGATTTTCCCAAAACTTGCTAAAAGTGGCCGGGGGGCGGGATGAGTGAAAAACGAGCAAAATCAAGCACAGTTGGGGTGTTTTGTGAAAATTGTGAAGGATTTTCCAAAGTGGGCAAAAATTTTAAAAGGTGACAGGGCCGGTAGTGTCGAAAAAGTCAAAAATGGGGATTTTCCCAAAACCTGCTAAAAGTGGCCGGGGGGCGGGATGAGTGAGCAAAATCAAGCACAGTTGATGTGTAATGTGAAAATTGTGAAGGATTTTCCAAACCAGGCAAAAATTTTAATAGGCGACAGGGCCGGTAGTGTCGAAAAAGTCAAAAATGTGGATTTTCCCAAAACTTGCTAAAAGTGGCCGGGGGGCGGGATGTTTGAAAAACGAGCAAAATCAAGCACAGTTGGGGCGTTTTGTGAAAATTGTGAAGGATTTTCCAAAGTGGGCAAACATTTTAAAAGGCCACAGGGCCGGTAGTGTCGAAAAAGTCAAAAATGGGGATTTTCCCAAAACCTGCTAAAAGTGGCCGGGGAGCGGGATGAGTGAGCAAAATCAAGCACAGTTGATGTGTAATGTGAAAATTGTGAAGGATTTTCCAAAGTGGGCAAAAATTTAGAAAAACGACAGGGCCGTTAACGGTCGAAAAAGTCAAAAATGGCGATTTTCCCAAAACTTGCTAAAAGGGGTCAGGGGGGCGGGCTGTGTGAAAAACGAGAAAAATCAAGCACAGTTGGGGCATTTGTGAAAATTGTGAAGGATTTTCCAAACGAGGCAAAAATTGAAAAAAACGACAGGGCCGGTAGTGTCGAAAAAGTCAAAAATGGGGATTTTCCCAAAACTTGCTAAAAGTGGCCGGGGGGCGGGATGAGTGAAAAACGAGCAAAATCAAGCACAGTTGGGGCGTTTTGTGAAAATTGTGAAGGATTTTCCAAAGTGGGCAAAAATGTTAAAAGGCGACAGGGCCGGTAGTGTCGAAAAAGTCAAAAATGGGGATTTTCCCAAAACCTGCTAAAAGTGGCCGGGATGATTGAGCAAAATCAAGCACAGTTGATGTGTAATGTGAAAATTGTGTAGGATTTTCCAAACCAGGCAAAATTTGAAAAAAACGACAGGTCCGGTAGTGTCGAAAAAGTCAAAAATGGGAATTTTCCCAAACCTTGCTAAAAGGGGCCAGGGGGGCGGGCTGAGTGAGAAAGGAGCAATATCAAGCACAGTTTGGGTATTTTGTGAAAATTGTGAAGGATTTTCCAAAGTGGGCAAAAATTTTAAAAGTCGACAGGGCCGGTAGTGTCGAAAAAGTCAAAAATGGGGATTTTCCCAAAACTTGCTAAAAGTGGACGGGAGGCGGGATGAGTGAGCAAAATCAAGCACAGTTGATGTGTAATGTGAAAATTGTGAAGGATTTTCCAAACCAGGCAAAAATGTTAAAAAACGATAGGGCCGGTAGTGTCGAAAAAGTCAAAAATGGGGATTTTCCAAAAACCTGCTAAAAGTGGCCGGGGGCGGGATGAGTGAGCAAAATCAAGCACAGTTGATGTGTAATGTGAAAATTGTGAAGGATTTTCCAAACCAGGCAAAAATTGAAAAAAACGACAGGGCCGGTAGTGTCGAAAAAGTCAAAAATGCGGATTTTCCCAAACCTTGCAAAAAGGGGCCGGGGGCGGGATCAGTAAAAAATTAGCGAAATCAAGCATATTTGGGGCGTTTTGTGAAAATTGTGAAGGATTTTCCAAAGTGGGCAAAAATTTAAAAAAACGACAGGGCCGGTAGTGTCGAAAAAGTCAAAAATGGGGATTTTCCCAAACCTTGCAAAAAGGGGCCGGGGGGCGGCCTCAGTGAAAAACGAGCAAAGTCAAGCACATTTGGGGAGCGTTTTGTGAAAATTGTGAAGGATTTTCCAAAGTGGGAAAAAAATTTTAAAAGGCGACAGGGCCGGTAGTGTCGAAAAAGTCAAAAATGGGGATTTTCCCAAAACCTGCTAAAAGTGGCCCAGGGGCGGGATGAGTGAGCAAAATCAAGCACAGTTGATGTGTAATGTGAAAATTGTGAAGGATTTTCCAAAGTGGGCAAAAATTTAATAAAACGACAGGGCCGTTAAGGGTCGAAAAAGTCAAAAATTGGGATTTTCCCAAACTTTGGTAAAAGGGGCCAGGGGGGCGGGATGAGTGAAAAACTAGCAAAATCAAGCACGGTTGGGGCGTTTTGTGAAAATTGTGAAGGATTTTCCAAAGTGGGCAAAAATTTAAAAAAAAGACAGGGCTGGTAGTGTCGAAAAAGTCAAAAATGTGGATTTTCCCAAAACTTGCAAAAAGGGGGCAGGGGATGGGCTGAGTGAAAAACGAGCAAAATCAAGCACAGTTGGGGCGTTTTGTGAAAATTGTGAAGGATTTTCCAAAGTGGGCAAAAATTTAAAAAAAAGACAGGGCCGGTAGTGTCGAAAAAGTCAAAAATGCGGATTTTCCCAAACCTTGCAAAAAGGGGCCGGGGGGCGGGCTCAGTAAAAAACAAGCAAAATCAAGCACATTTGGGGCGTTTTGTGAAAATTGTGAAGGATTTTCCAAAGTGGGCAAAAATGTTAAAAAACGATAGGGCCGGTAGTGTCAAAAAAGTCAAAAATGGGGATTTTCCCAAAACTTGCTAAAAGTGGCCGGGGGGCGGGATGTTTGAAAAACGAGCAAAATCAAGCACAGTTGGGGCGTTTTGTGAAAATTGTGAAGGATTTTCCAAAGTGGGCAAACATTTTAAAAGGCCACAGGGCCGGTAGTGTCGAAAAAGTCAAAAATGGGGATTTTCCCAAAACCTGCTAAAAGTGGCCGGGGAGCGGGATGAGTGAGCAAAATCAAGCACAGTTGATGTGTAATGTGAAAATTGTGAAGGATTTTCCAAAGTGGGCAAAAATTTAGAAAAACGACAGGGCCGTTAACGGTCGAAAAAGTCAAAAATGGCGATTTTCCCAAAACTTGCTAAAAGGGGTCAGGGGGGCGGGCTGTGTGAAAAACGAGAAAAATCAAGCACAGTTGGGGCATTTGTGAAAATTGTGAAGGATTTTCCAAACCAGGCAAAAATTGAAAAAAACGACAGGGCCGGTAGTGTCGAAAAAGTCAAAAATGCGGATTTTCCCAAACCTTGCAAAAAGAGGCCCGGGGGTGGGCTCAGTAAAAAACGAGCGAAATCAAGCACATTTGGGGCGTTTTGTGAAAATTGTGAAGGATTTTCCAAAGTGGGCAAAAATGTTAAAAGGCCACAGGGACGGTAGTGTCGAAAAAGTTAAAAAATGGGATTTTCCCAAAATTTGCTAAAAGGGGCCAGGGGGGCGGGCTGAGTGAAACACGAGCAAAATCAAGCACAGTTGGGGTGTTTTGTGAAAATTGTGAAGGATTTTCCAAAGTGGGCAAAAATTTTAAAAGGCGACAGGGCCGGTAGTGTCGAAAAAGTCAAAAATGTGGATTTTCCCAAAACTTGCTAAAAGTGGCCGGGGGGCGGGATGTTTGAAAAACGAGCAAAATCAAGCACAGTTGATGTGTAATGTGAAAATATTGAAGGATTTTCCAAACCAGGCAAAAATTGAAAAAAACGACAGGGCCGGTAGTGTCGAAAAAGTCAAAAATGCGGATTTTCCCAAAACTTGCTAAAAGTGGCCGGGGGGCGGGATGTTTGAAAAACGAGCAAAATCAAGCACAGTTGGGGCGTTTTGTGAAAATTGTGAAGGATTTTCCAAAGTGGGCAAACATTTTAAAAGGCCACAGGGCCGGTAGTGTCGAAAAAGTCAAAAATGGGGATTTTCCCAAAACCTGCTAAAAGTGGCCGGGGAGCGGGATGAGTGAGCAAAATCAAGCACAGTTGATGTGTAATGTGAAAATTGTGAAGGATTTTCCAAAGTGGGCAAAAATTTAGAAAAACGACAGGGCCGTTAACGGTCGAAAAAGTCAAAAATGGCGATTTTCCCAAAACTTGCTAAAAGGGGTCAGGGGGGCGGGCTGTGTGAAAAACGAGAAAAATCAAGCACAGTTGGGGCATTTGTGAAAATTGTGAAGGATTTTCCAAACCAGGCAAAAATTGAAAAAAACGACAGGGCCGGTAGTGTCGAAAAAGTCAAAAATGGGGATTTTCCCAAAACTTGCTAAAAGTGGCCGGGGGGCGGGATGAGTGAAAAACGAGCAAAATCAAGCACAGTTGGGGCGTTTTGTGAAAATTGTGAAGGATTTTCCAAAGTGGGCAAAAATGTTAAAAGGCGACAGGGCCGGTAGTGTCGAAAAAGTCAAAAATGGGGATTTTCCCAAAACCTGCTAAAAGTGGCCGGGATGATTGAGCAAAATCAAGCACAGTTGATGTGTAATGTGAAAATTGTGTAGGATTTTCCAAACCAGGCAAAATTTGAAAAAAACGACAGGTCCGGTAGTGTCGAAAAAGTCAAAAATGGGAATTTTCCCAAACCTTGCTAAAAGGGGCCAGGGGGGCGGGCTGAGTGAGAAAGGAGCAATATCAAGCACAGTTTGGGTATTTTGTGAAAATTGTGAAGGATTTTCCAAAGTGGGCAAAAATTTTAAAAGTCGACAGGGCCGGTAGTGTCGAAAAAGTCAAAAATGGGGATTTTCCCAAAACTTGCTAAAAGTGGACGGGAGGCGGGATGAGTGAGCAAAATCAAGCACAGTTGATGTGTAATGTGAAAATTGTGAAGGATTTTCCAAACCAGGCAAAAATGTTAAAAAACGATAGGGCCGGTAGTGTCGAAAAAGTCAAAAATGGGGATTTTCCAAAAACCTGCTAAAAGTGGCCGGGGGCGGGATGAGTGAGCAAAATCAAGCACAGTTGATGTGTAATGTGAAAATTGTGAAGGATTTTCCAAACCAGGCAAAAATTGAAAAAAACGACAGGGCCGGTAGTGTCGAAAAAGTCAAAAATGCGGATTTTCCCAAACCTTGCAAAAAGGGGCCGGGGGCGGGATCAGTAAAAAATTAGCGAAATCAAGCATATTTGGGGCGTTTTGTGAAAATTGTGAAGGATTTTCCAAAGTGGGCAAAAATTTAAAAAAACGACAGGGCCGGTAGTGTCGAAAAAGTCAAAAATGGGGATTTTCCCAAACCTTGCAAAAAGGGGCCGGGGGGCGGCCTCAGTGAAAAACGAGCAAAGTCAAGCACATTTGGGGAGCGTTTTGTGAAAATTGTGAAGGATTTTCCAAAGTGGGAAAAAAATTTTAAAAGGCGACAGGGCCGGTAGTGTCGAAAAAGTCAAAAATGGGGATTTTCCCAAAACCTGCTAAAAGTGGCCCAGGGGCGGGATGAGTGAGCAAAATCAAGCACAGTTGATGTGTAATGTGAAAATTGTGAAGGATTTTCCAAAGTGGGCAAAAATTTAATAAAACGACAGGGCCGTTAAGGGTCGAAAAAGTCAAAAATTGGGATTTTCCCAAACTTTGGTAAAAGGGGCCAGGGGGGCGGGATGAGTGAAAAACTAGCAAAATCAAGCACGGTTGGGGCGTTTTGTGAAAATTGTGAAGGATTTTCCAAAGTGGGCAAAAATTTAAAAAAAAGACAGGGCTGGTAGTGTCGAAAAAGTCAAAAATGTGGATTTTCCCAAAACTTGCAAAAAGGGGGCAGGGGATGGGCTGAGTGAAAAACGAGCAAAATCAAGCACAGTTGGGGCGTTTTGTGAAAATTGTGAAGGATTTTCCAAAGTGGGCAAAAATTTAAAAAAAAGACAGGGCCGGTAGTGTCGAAAAAGTCAAAAATGCGGATTTTCCCAAACCTTGCAAAAAGGGGCCGGGGGGCGGGCTCAGTAAAAAACGAGCAAAATCAAGCACATTTGGGGCGTTTTGTGAAAATTGTGAAGGATTTTCCAAAGTGGGCAAAAATGTTGAAAGGCCACAGGGACGGTAGTGTCGAAAAAGTTAAAAAAAGGGGATTTTCCCAAACCTTGCTAAAAGGGGCCAGGGGGGCGGGCTGAGTGAAACACGAGCAAAATCAAGCACAGTTGGGGTGTTTTGTGAAAATTGTGAAGGATTTTCCAAAGTGGGCAAAAATGTTAAAAAACGATAGGGCCGGTAGTGTCAAAAAAGTCAAAAATGGGGATTTTCCCAAAACTTGCTAAAAGTGGCCGGGGGGCGGGATGTTTGAAAAACGAGCAAAATCAAGCACAGTTGGGGCGTTTTGTGAAAATTGTGAAGGATTTTCCAAAGTGGGCAAACATTTTAAAAGGCCACAGGGCCGGTAGTGTCGAAAAAGTCAAAAATGGGGATTTTCCCAAAACCTGCTAAAAGTGGCCGGGGAGCGGGATGAGTGAGCAAAATCAAGCACAGTTGATGTGTAATGTGAAAATTGTGAAGGATTTTCCAAAGTGGGCAAAAATTTAGAAAAACGACAGGGCCGTTAACGGTCGAAAAAGTCAAAAATGGCGATTTTCCCAAAACTTGCTAAAAGGGGTCAGGGGGGCGGGCTGTGTGAAAAACGAGAAAAATCAAGCACAGTTGGGGCATTTGTGAAAATTGTGAAGGATTTTCCAAACCAGGCAAAAATTGAAAAAAACGACAGGGCCGGTAGTGTCGAAAAAGTCAAAAATGCGGATTTTCCCAAACCTTGCAAAAAGAGGCCCGGGGGTGGGCTCAGTAAAAAACGAGCGAAATCAAGCACATTTGGGGCGTTTTGTGAAAATTGTGAAGGATTTTCCAAAGTGGGCAAAAATGTTAAAAGGCCACAGGGACGGTAGTGTCGAAAAAGTTAAAAAATGGGATTTTCCCAAAATTTGCTAAAAGGGGCCAGGGGGGCGGGCTGAGTGAAACACGAGCAAAATCAAGCACAGTTGGGGTGTTTTGTGAAAATTGTGAAGGATTTTCCAAAGTGGGCAAAAATTTTAAAAGGCGACAGGGCCGGTAGTGTCGAAAAAGTCAAAAATGTGGATTTTCCCAAAACTTGCTAAAAGTGGCCGGGGGGCGGGATGTTTGAAAAACGAGCAAAATCAAGCACAGTTGGGGCGTTTTGTGAAAATTGTGAAGGATTTTCCAAAGTGGGCAAACATTTTAAAAGGCCACAGGGCCGGTAGTGTCGAAAAAGTCAAAAATGGGGATTTTCCCAAAACCTGCTAAAAGTGGCCGGGGGGCGGGATGAGTGAGCAAAATCAAGCACAGTTGATGTGTAATGTGAAAATATTGAAGGATTTTCCAAACCAGGCAAAAATTGAAAAAAACGACAGGGCCGGTAGTGTCGAAAAAGTCAGAAATGCGGATTTTCCCAAACCTTGCAAAAAGGGGCCAGGGGGGCGGGCTGAGTGAAACACGAGCAAAATCAAGCACAGTTGGGGTGTTTTGTGAAAATTGTGAAGGATTTTCCAAAGTGGGCAAAAATTTTAAAAGGTGACAGGGCCGGTAGTGTCGAAAAAGTCAAAAATGGGGATTTTCCCAAAACCTGCTAAAAGTGGCCGGGGGGCGGGATGAGTGAGCAAAATCAAGCACAGTTGATGTGTAATGTGAAAATTGTGAAGGATTTTCCAAACCAGGCAAAAATTTTAATAGGCGACAGGGCCGGTAGTCTCGAAAAAGTCAAAAATGTGGATTTTCCCAAAACTTGCTAAAAGTGGCCGGGGGGCGGGATGTTTGAAAAACGAGCAAAATCAAGCACAGTTGGGGCGTTTTGTGAAAATTGTGAAGGATTTTCCAAAGTGGGCAAACATTTTAAAAGGCCACAGGGCCGGTAGTGTCGAAAAAGTCAAAAATGGGGATTTTCCCAAAACCTGCTAAAAGTGGCCGGGGAGCGGGATGAGTGAGCAAAATCAAGCACAGTTGATGTGTAATGTGAAAATTGTGAAGGATTTTCCAAAGTGGGCAAAAATTTAGAAAAACGACAGGGCCGTTAACGGTCGAAAAAGTCAAAAATGGCGATTTTCCCAAAACTTGCTAAAAGGGGTCAGGGGGGCGGGCTGTGTGAAAAACGAGAAAAATCAAGCACAGTTGGGGCATTTGTGAAAATTGTGAAGGATTTTCCAAACCAGGCAAAAATTGAAAAAAACGACAGGGCCGGTAGTGTCGAAAAAGTCAAAAATGGGGATTTTCCCAAAACTTGCTAAAAGTGGCCGGGGGGCGGGATGAGTGAAAAACGAGCAAAATCAAGCACAGTTGGGGCGTTTTGTGAAAATTGTGAAGGATTTTCCAAAGTGGGCAAAAATGTTAAAAGGCGACAGGGCCGGTAGTGTCGAAAAAGTCAAAAATGGGGATTTTCCCAAAACCTGCTAAAAGTGGCCGGGATGATTGAGCAAAATCAAGCACAGTTGATGTGTAATGTGAAAATTGTGTAGGATTTTCCAAACCAGGCAAAATTTGAAAAAAACGACAGGTCCGGTAGTGTCGAAAAAGTCAAAAATGGGAATTTTCCCAAACCTTGCTAAAAGGGGCCAGGGGGGCGGGCTGAGTGAGAAAGGAGCAATATCAAGCACAGTTTGGGTATTTTGTGAAAATTGTGAAGGATTTTCCAAAGTGGGCAAAAATTTTAAAAGTCGACAGGGCCGGTAGTGTCGAAAAAGTCAAAAATGGGGATTTTCCCAAAACTTGCTAAAAGTGGACGGGAGGCGGGATGAGTGAGCAAAATCAAGCACAGTTGATGTGTAATGTGAAAATTGTGAAGGATTTTCCAAACCAGGCAAAAATGTTAAAAAACGATAGGGCCGGTAGTGTCGAAAAAGTCAAAAATGGGGATTTTCCCAAAACCTGCTAAAAGTGGCCGGGGGCGGGATGAGTGAGCAAAATCAAGCACAGTTGATGTGTAATGTGAAAATTGTGAAGGATTTTCCAAACCAGGCAAAAATTGAAAAAAACGACAGGGCCGGTAGTGTCGAAAAAGTCAAAAATGCGGATTTTCCCAAACCTTGCAAAAAGGGGCCGGGGGCGGGATCAGTAAAAAATTAGCGAAATCAAGCATATTTGGGGCGTTTTGTGAAAATTGTGAAGGATTTTCCAAAGTGGGCAAAAATTTAAAAAAAACGACAGGGCCGGTAGTGTCGAAAAAGTCAAAAATGGGGATTTTCCCAAACCTTGCAAAAAGGGGCCGGGGGGCGGCCTCAGTGAAAAACGAGCAAAGTCAAGCACATTTGGGGAGCGTTTTGTGAAAATTGTGAAGGATTTTCCAAAGTTGGAAAAAAATTTTAAAAGGCGACAGGGCCGGTAGTGTCGAAAAAGTCAAAAATGGGGATTTTCCCAAAACCTGCTAAAAGTGGCCCAGGGGCGGGATGAGTGAGCAAAATCAAGCACAGTTGATGTGTAATGTGAAAATTGTGAAGGATTTTCCAAAGTGGGCAAAAATTTAATAAAACGACAGGGCCATTAAGGGTCGAAAAAGTCAAAAATTGGGATTTTCCCAAACTTTGGTAAAAGGGGCCAGGGGGGCGGGATGAGTGAAAAACTAGCAAAATCAAGCACGGTTGGGGCGTTTTGTGAAAATTGTGAAGGATTTTCCAAAGTGGGCAAAAATTTAAAAAAAAGACAGGGCTGGTAGTGTCGAAAAAGTCAAAAATGTGGATTTTCCCAAAACTTGCAAAAAGGGGGCAGGGGATGGGCTGAGTGAAAAACGAGCAAAATCAAGCACAGTTGGGGTGTTTTGTGAAAATTGTGAAGGATTTTCCAAAGTGGGCAAAAATTTAAAAAAAAGACAGGGCCGGTAGTGTCGAAAAAGTCAAAAATGCGGATTTTCCCAAACCTTGCAAAAAGGGGCCGGGGGGCGGGCTCAGTAAAAAACGAGCAAAATCAAGCACATTTGGGGCGTTTTGTGAAAATTGTGAAGGATTTTCCAAAGTGGGCAAAAATGTTGAAAGGCCACAGGGACGGTAGTGTCGAAAAAGTTAAAAAAAGGGGATTTTCCCAAACCTTGCTAAAAGGGGCCAGGGGGGCGGGCTGAGTGAAACACGAGCAAAATCAAGCACAGTTGGGGTGTTTTGTGAAAATTGTGAAGGATTTTCCAAAGTGGGCAAAAATGTTAAAAAACGATAGGGCCGGTAGTGTCAAAAAAGTCAAAAATGGGGATTTTCCCAAAACTTGCTAAAAGTGGCCGGGGGGCGGGATGTTTGAAAAACGAGCAAAATCAAGCACAGTTGGGGCGTTTTGTGAAAATTGTGAAGGATTTTCCAAAGTGGGCAAACATTTTAAAAGGCCACAGGGCCGGTAGTGTCGAAAAAGTCAAAAATGGGGATTTTCCCAAAACCTGCTAAAAGTGGCCGGGGAGCGGGATGAGTGAGCAAAATCAAGCACAGTTGATGTGTAATGTGAAAATTGTGAAGGATTTTCCAAAGTGGGCAAAAATTTAGAAAAACGACAGGGCCGTTAACGGTCGAAAAAGTCAAAAATGGCGATTTTCCCAAAACTTGCTAAAAGGGGTCAGGGGGGCGGGCTGTGTGAAAAACGAGAAAAATCAAGCACAGTTGGGGCATTTGTGAAAATTGTGAAGGATTTTCCAAACCAGGCAAAAATTGAAAAAAACGACAGGGCCGGTAGTGTCGAAAAAGTCAAAAATGCGGATTTTCCCAAACCTTGCAAAAAGAGGCCCGGGGGTGGGCTCAGTAAAAAACGAGCGAAATCAAGCACATTTGGGGCGTTTTGTGAAAATTGTGAAGGATTTTCCAAAGTGGGCAAAAATGTTAAAAGGCCACAGGGACGGTAGTGTCGAAAAAGTTAAAAAATGGGATTTTCCCAAAATTTGCTAAAAGGGGCCAGGGGGGCGGGCTGAGTGAAACACGAGCAAAATCAAGCACAGTTGGGGTGTTTTGTGAAAATTGTGAAGGATTTTCCAAAGTGGGCAAAAATTTTAAAAGGCGACAGGGCCGGTAGTGTCGAAAAAGTCAAAAATGTGGATTTTCCCAAAACTTGCTAAAAGTGGCCGGGGGGCGGGATGTTTGAAAAACGAGCAAAATCAAGCACAGTTGGGGCGTTTTGTGAAAATTGTGAAGGATTTTCCAAAGTGGGCAAACATTTTAAAAGGCCACAGGGCCGGTAGTGTCGAAAAAGTCAAAAATGGGGATTTTCCCAAAACCTGCTAAAAGTGGCCGGGGGGCGGGATGAGTGAGCAAAATCAAGCACAGTTGATGTGTAATGTGAAAATATTGAAGGATTTTCCAAACCAGGCAAAAATTGAAAAAAACGACAGGGCCGGTAGTGTCGAAAAAGTCAAAAATGCGGATTTTCCCAAACCTTGCAAAAAGGGGCCAGGGGGGCGGGCTGAGTGAAACACGAGCAAAATCAAGCACAGTTGGGGTGTTTTGTGAAAATTGTGAAGGATTTTCCAAAGTGGGCAAAAATGTTAAAAAACGATAGGGCCGGTAGTGTCAAAAAAGTCAAAAATGGGGATTTTCCCAAAACTTGCTAAAAGTGGCCGGGGGGCGGGATGAGTGAAAAACGAGCAAAATCAAGCACAGTTGGGGTGTTTTGTGAAAATTGTGAAGGATTTTCCAAAGTGGGCAAAAATTTTAAAAGGTGACAGGGCCGGTAGTGTCGAAAAAGTCAAAAATGGGGATTTTCCCAAAACCTGCTAAAAGTGGCCGGGGGGCGGGATGAGTGAGCAAAATCAAGCACAGTTGATGTGTAATGTGAAAATTGTGAAGGATTTTCCAAACCAGGCAAAAATTTTAATAGGCGACAGGGCCGGTAGTGTCGAAAAAGTCAAAAATGTGGATTTTCCCAAAACTTGCTAAAAGTGGCCGGGGGGCGGGATGTTTGAAAAACGAGCAAAATCAAGCACAGTTGGGGCGTTTTGTGAAAATTGTGAAGGATTTTCCAAAGTGGGCAAACATTTTAAAAGGCCACAGGGCCGGTAGTGTCGAAAAAGTCAAAAATGGGGATTTTCCCAAAACCTGCTAAAAGTGGCCGGGGAGCGGGATGAGTGAGCAAAATCAAGCACAGTTGATGTGTAATGTGAAAATTGTGAAGGATTTTCCAAAGTGGGCAAAAATTTAGAAAAACGACAGGGCCGTTAACGGTCGAAAAAGTCAAAAATGGCGATTTTCCCAAAACTTGCTAAAAGGGGTCAGGGGGGCGGGCTGTGTGAAAAACGAGAAAAATCAAGCACAGTTGGGGCATTTGTGAAAATTGTCAAGGATTTTCCAAACCAGGCAAAAATTGAAAAAAACGACAGGGCCGGTAGTGTCGAAAAAGTCAAAAATGGGGATTTTCCCAAAACTTGCTAAAAGTGGCCGGGGGGCGGGATGAGTGAAAAACGAGCAAAATCAAGCACAGTTGGGGCGTTTTGTGAAAATTGTGAAGGATTTTCCAAAGTGGGCAAAAATGTTAAAAGGCGACAGGGCCGGTAGTGTCGAAAAAGTCAAAAATGGGGATTTTCCCAAAACCTGCTAAAAGTGGCCGGGATGATTGAGCAAAATCAAGCACAGTTGATGTGTAATGTGAAAATTGTGTAGGATTTTCCAAACCAGGCAAAATTTGAAAAAAACGACAGGTCCGGTAGTGTCGAAAAAGTCAAAAATGGGAATTTTCCCAAACCTTGCTAAAAGGGGCCAGGGGGGCGGGCTGAGTGAGAAAGGAGCAATATCAAGCACAGTTTGGGTATTTTGTGAAAATTGTGAAGGATTTTCCAAAGTGGGCAAAAATTTTAAAAGTCGACAGGGCCGGTAGTGTCGAAAAAGTCAAAAATGGGGATTTTCCCAAAACTTGCTAAAAGTGGACGGGAGGCGGGATGAGTGAGCAAAATCAAGCACAGTTGATGTGTAATGTGAAAATTGTGAAGGATTTTCCAAACCAGGCAAAAATGTTAAAAAACGATAGGGCCGGTAGTGTCGAAAAAGTCAAAAATGGGGATTTTCCCAAAACCTGCTAAAAGTGGCCGGGGGCGGGATGAGTGAGCAAAATCAAGCACAGTTGATGTGTAATGTGAAAATTGTGAAGGATTTTCCAAACCAGGCAAAAATTGAAAAAAACGACAGGGCCGGTAGTGTCGAAAAAGTCAAAAATGCGGATTTTCCCAAACCTTGCAAAAAGGGGCCGGGGGCGGGATCAGTAAAAAATTAGCGAAATCAAGCATATTTGGGGCGTTTTGTGAAAATTGTGAAGGATTTTCCAAAGTGGGCAAAAATTTAAAAAAACGACAGGGCCGGTAGTGTCGAAAAAGTCAAAAATGGGGATTTTCCCAAACCTTGCAAAAAGGGGCCGGGGGGCGGCCTCAGTGAAAAACGAGCAAAGTCAAGCACATTTGGGGAGCGTTTTGTGAAAATTGTGAAGGATTTTCCAAAGTGGGAAAAAAATTTTAAAAGGCGACAGGGCCGGTAGTGTCGAAAAAGTCAAAAATGGGGATTTTCCCAAAACCTGCTAAAAGTGGCCCAGGGGCGGGATGAGTGAGCAAAATCAAGCACAGTTGATGTGTAATGTGAAAATTGTGAAGGATTTTCCAAAGTGGGCAAAAATTTAATAAAACGACAGGGCCGTTAAGGGTCGAAAAAGTCAAAAATTGGGATTTTCCCAAACTTTGGTAAAAGGGGCCAGGGGGGCGGGATGAGTGAAAAACTAGCAAAATCAAGCACGGTTGGGGCGTTTTGTGAAAATTGTGAAGGATTTTCCAAAGTGGGCAAAAATTTAAAAAAAAGACAGGGCTGGTAGTGTCGAAAAAGTCAAAAATGTGGATTTTCCCAAAACTTGCAAAAAGGGGGCAGGGGATGGGCTGAGTGAAAAACGAGCAAAATCAAGCACAGTTGGGGCGTTTTGTGAAAATTGTGAAGGATTTTCCAAAGTGGGCAAAAATTTAAAAAAAAGACAGGGCCGGTAGTGTCGAAAAAGTCAAAAATGCGGATTTTCCCAAACCTTGCAAAAAGGGGCCGGGGGGCGGGCTCAGTAAAAAACGAGCAAAATCAAGCACATTTGGGGCGTTTTGTGAAAATTGTGAAGGATTTTCCAAAGTGGGCAAAAATGTTGAAAGGCCACAGGGACGGTAGTGTCGAAAAAGTTAAAAAAAGGGGATTTTCCCAAACCTTGCTAAAAGGGGCCAGGGGGGCGGGCTGAGTGAAACACGAGCAAAATCAAGCACAGTTGGGGTGTTTTGTGAAAATTGTGAAGGATTTTCCAAAGTGGGCAAAAATGTTAAAAAACGATAGGGCCGGTAGTGTCAAAAAAGTCAAAAATGGGGATTTTCCCAAAACTTGCTAAAAGTGGCCGGGGGGCGGGATGTTTGAAAAACGAGCAAAATCAAGCACAGTTGGGGCGTTTTGTGAAAATTGTGAAGGATTTTCCAAAGTGGGCAAACATTTTAAAAGGCCACAGGGCCGGTAGTGTCGAAAAAGTCAAAAATGGGGATTTTCCCAAAACCTGCTAAAAGTGGCCGGGGAGCGGGATGAGTGAGCAAAATCAAGCACAGTTGATGTGTAATGTGAAAATTGTGAAGGATTTTCCAAAGTGGGCAAAAATTTAGAAAAACGACAGGGCCGTTAACGGTCGAAAAAGTCAAAAATGGCGATTTTCCCAAAACTTGCTAAAAGGGGTCAGGGGGGCGGGCTGTGTGAAAAACGAGAAAAATCAAGCACAGTTGGGGCATTTGTGAAAATTGTGAAGGATTTTCCAAACCAGGCAAAAATTGAAAAAAACGACAGGGCCGGTAGTGTCGAAAAAGTCAAAAATGCGGATTTTCCCAAACCTTGCAAAAAGAGGCCCGGGGGTGGGCTCAGTAAAAAACGAGCGAAATCAAGCACATTTGGGGCGTTTTGTGAAAATTGTGAAGGATTTTCCAAAGTGGGCAAAAATGTTAAAAGGCCACAGGGACGGTAGTGTCGAAAAAGTTAAAAAATGGGATTTTCCCAAAATTTGCTAAAAGGGGCCAGGGGGGCGGGCTGAGTGAAACACGAGCAAAATCAAGCACAGTTGGGGTGTTTTGTGAAAATTGTGAAGGATTTTCCAAAGTGGGCAAAAATTTTAAAAGGCGACAGGGCCGGTAGTGTCGAAAAAGTCAAAAATGTGGATTTTCCCAAAACTTGCTAAAAGTGGCCGGGGGGCGGGATGTTTGAAAAACGAGCAAAATCAAGCACAGTTGATGTGTAATGTGAAAATATTGAAGGATTTTCCAAACCAGGCAAAAATTGAAAAAAACGACAGGGCCGGTAGTGTCGAAAAAGTCAAAAATGCGGATTTTCCCAAAACTTGCTAAAAGTGGCCGGGGGGCGGGATGTTTGAAAAACGAGCAAAATCAAGCACAGTTGGGGCGTTTTGTGAAAATTGTGAAGGATTTTCCAAAGTGGGCAAACATTTTAAAAGGCCACAGGGCCGGTAGTGTCGAAAAAGTCAAAAATGGGGATTTTCCCAAAACCTGCTAAAAGTGGCCGGGGAGCGGGATGAGTGAGCAAAATCAAGCACAGTTGATGTGTAATGTGAAAATTGTGAAGGATTTTCCAAAGTGGGCAAAAATTTAGAAAAACGACAGGGCCGTTAACGGTCGAAAAAGTCAAAAATGGCGATTTTCCCAAAACTTGCTAAAAGGGGTCAGGGGGGCGGGCTGTGTGAAAAACGAGAAAAATCAAGCACAGTTGGGGCATTTGTGAAAATTGTGAAGGATTTTCCAAACCAGGCAAAAATTGAAAAAAACGACAGGGCCGGTAGTGTCGAAAAAGTCAAAAATGCGGATTTTCCCAAACCTTGCAAAAAGAGGCCCGGGGGTGGGCTCAGTAAAAAACGAGCGAAATCAAGCACATTTGGGGCGTTTTGTGAAAATTGTGAAGGATTTTCCAAAGTGGGCAAAAATGTTAAAAGGCCACAGGGACGGTAGTGTCGAAAAAGTTAAAAAATGGGATTTTCCCAAAATTTGCTAAAAGGGGCCAGGGGGGCGGGCTGAGTGAAACACGAGCAAAATCAAGCACAGTTGGGGTGTTTTGTGAAAATTGTGAAGGATTTTCCAAAGTGGGCAAAAATTTTAAAAGGCGACAGGGCCGGTAGTGTCGAAAAAGTCAAAAATGTGGATTTTCCCAAAACTTGCTAAAAGTGGCCGGGGGGCGGGATGTTTGAAAAACGAGCAAAATCAAGCACAGTTGGGGCGTTTTGTGAAAATTGTGAAGGATTTTCCAAAGTGGGCAAACATTTTAAAAGGCCACAGGGCCGGTAGTGTCGAAAAAGTCAAAAATGGGGATTTTCCCAAAACCTGCTAAAAGTGGCCGGGGGGCGGGATGAGTGAGCAAAATCAAGCACAGTTGATGTGTAATGTGAAAATATTGAAGGATTTTCCAAACCAGGCAAAAATTGAAAAAAACGACAGGGCCGGTAGTGTCGAAAAAGTCAAAAATGCGGATTTTCCCAAACCTTGCAAAAAGGGGCCAGGGGGGCGGGCTGAGTGAAACACGAGCAAAATCAAGCACAGTTGGGGTGTTTTGTGAAAATTGTGAAGGATTTTCCAAAGTGGGCAAAAATGTTAAAAAACGATAGGGCCGGTAGTGTCAAAAAAGTCAAAAATGGGGATTTTCCCAAAACTTGCTAAAAGTGGCCGGGGGGCGGGATGAGTGAAAAACGAGCAAAATCAAGCACAGTTGGGGTGTTTTGTGAAAATTGTGAAGGATTTTCCAAAGTGGGCAAAAATTTTAAAAGGTGACAGGGCCGGTAGTGTCGAAAAAGTCAAAAATGGGGATTTTCCCAAAACCTGCTAAAAGTGGCCGGGGGGCGGGATGAGTGAGCAAAATCAAGCACAGTTGATGTGTAATGTGAAAATTGTGAAGGATTTTCCAAACCAGGCAGAAATTTTAATAGGCGACAGGGCCGGTAGTGTCGAAAAAGTCAAAAATGTGGATTTTCCCAAAACTTGCTAAAAGTGGCCGGGGGGCGGGATGTTTGAAAAACGAGCAAAATCAAGCACAGTTGGGGCGTTTTGTGAAAATTGTGAAGGATTTTCCAAAGTGGGCAAACATTTTAAAAGGCCACAGGGCCGGTAGTGTCGAAAAAGTCAAAAATGGGGATTTTCCCAAAACCTGCTAAAAGTGGCCGGGGAGCGGGATGAGTGAGCAAAATCAAGCACAGTTGATGTGTAATGTGAAAATTGTGAAGGATTTTCCAAAGTGGGCAAAAATTTAGAAAAACGACAGGGCCGTTAACGGTCGAAAAAGTCAAAAATGGCGATTTTCCCAAAACTTGCTAAAAGGGGTCAGGGGGGCGGGCTGTGTGAAAAACGAGAAAAATCAAGCACAGTTGGGGCATTTGTGAAAATTGTGAAGGATTTTCCAAACCAGGCAAAAATTGAAAAAAACGACAGGGCCGGTAGTGTCGAAAAAGTCAAAAATGGGGATTTTCCCAAAACTTGCTAAAAGTGGCCGGGGGGCGGGATGAGTGAAAAACGAGCAAAATCAAGCACAGTTGGGGCGTTTTGTGAAAATTGTGAAGGATTTTCCAAAGTGGGCAAAAATGTTAAAAGGCGACAGGGCCGGTAGTGTCGAAAAAGTCAAAAATGGGGATTTTCCCAAAACCTGCTAAAAGTGGCCGGGATGATTGAGCAAAATCAAGCACAGTTGATGTGTAATGTGAAAATTGTGTAGGATTTTCCAAACCAGGCAAAATTTGAAAAAAAACGACAGGTCCGGTAGTGTCGAAAAAGTCAAAAATGGGAATTTTCCCAAACCTTGCTAAAAGGGGCCAGGGGGGCGGGCTGAGTGAGAAAGGAGCAATATCAAGCACAGTTTGGGTATTTTGTGAAAATTGTGAAGGATTTTCCAAAGTGGGCAAAAATTTTAAAAGTCGACAGGGCCGGTAGTGTCGAAAAAGTCAAAAATGGGGATTTTCCCAAAACTTGCTAAAAGTGGACGGGAGGCGGGATGAGTGAGCAAAATCAAGCACAGTTGATGTGTAATGTGAAAATTGTGAAGGATTTTCCAAACCAGGCAAAAATGTTAAAAAACGATAGGGCCGGTAGTGTCGAAAAAGTCAAAAATGGGGATTTTCCCAAAACCTGCTAAAAGTGGCCGGGGGCGGGATGAGTGAGCAAAATCAAGCACAGTTGATGTGTAATGTGAAAATTGTGAAGGATTTTCCAAACCAGGCAAAAATTGAAAAAAACGACAGGGCCGGTAGTGTCGAAAAAGTCAAAAATGCGGATTTTCCCAAACCTTGCAAAAAGGGGCCGGGGGCGGGATCAGTAAAAAATTAGCGAAATCAAGCATATTTGGGGCGTTTTGTGAAAATTGTGAAGGATTTTCCAAAGTGGGCAAAAATTTAAAAAAACGACAGGGCCGGTAGTGTCGAAAAAGTCAAAAATGGGGATTTTCCCAAACCTTGCAAAAAGGGGCCGGGGGGCGGCCTCAGTGAAAAACGAGCAAAGTCAAGCACATTTGGGGAGCGTTTTGTGAAAATTGTGAAGGATTTTCCAAAGTGGGAAAAAAATTTTAAAAGGCGACAGGGCCGGTAGTGTCGAAAAAGTCAAAAATGGGGATTTTCCCAAAACCTGCTAAAAGTGGCCCAGGGGCGGGATGAGTGAGCAAAATCAAGCACAGTTGATGTGTAATGTGAAAATTGTGAAGGATTTTCCAAAGTGGGCAAAAATTTAATAAAACGACAGGGCCGTTAAGGGTCGAAAAAGTCAAAAATTTGGATTTTCCCAAACTTTGGTAAAAGGGGCCAGGGGGGCGGGATGAGTGAAAAACTAGCAAAATCAAGCACGGTTGGGGCGTTTTGTGAAAATTGTGAAGGATTTTCCAAAGTGGGCAAAAATTTAAAAAAAAGACAGGGCCGGTAGTGTCGAAAAAGTCAAAAATGCGGATTTTCCCAAACCTTGCAAAAAGGGGCCGGGGGGCGGGCTCAGTAAAAAACGAGCAAAATCAAGCACATTTGGGGCGTTTTGTGAAAATTGTGAAGGATTTTCCAAAGTGGGCAAAAATGTTGAAAGGCCACAGGGACGGTAGTGTCGAAAAAGTTAAAAAAAGGGGATTTTCCCAAACCTTGCTAAAAGGGGCCAGGGGGGCGGGCTGAGTGAAACACGAGCAAAATCAAGCACAGTTGGGGTGTTTTGTGAAAATTGTGAAGGATTTTCCAAAGTGGGCAAAAATGTTAAAAAACGATAGGGCCGGTAGTGTCAAAAAAGTCAAAAATGGGGATTTTCCCAAAACTTGCTAAAAGTGGCCGGGGGGCGGGATGTTTGAAAAACGAGCAAAATCAAGCACAGTTGGGGCGTTTTGTGAAAATTGTGAAGGATTTTCCAAAGTGGGCAAACATTTTAAAAGGCCACAGGGCCGGTAGTGTCGAAAAAGTCAAAAATGGGGATTTTCCCAAAACCTGCTAAAAGTGGCCGGGGAGCGGGATGAGTGAGCAAAATCAAGCACAGTTGATGTGTAATGTGAAAATTGTGAAGGATTTTCCAAAGTGGGCAAAAATTTAGAAAAACGACAGGGCCGTTAACGGTCGAAAAAGTCAAAAATGGCGATTTTCCCAAAACTTGCTAAAAGGGGTCAGGGGGGCGGGCTGTGTGAAAAACGAGAAAAATCAAGCACAGTTGGGGCATTTGTGAAAATTGTGAAGGATTTTCCAAACCAGGCAAAAATTGAAAAAAACGACAGGGCCGGTAGTGTCGAAAAAGTCAAAAATGCGGATTTTCCCAAACCTTGCAAAAAGAGGCCCGGGGGTGGGCTCAGTAAAAAACGAGCGAAATCAAGCACATTTGGGGCGTTTTGTGAAAATTGTGAAGGATTTTCCAAAGTGGGCAAAAATGTTAAAAGGCCACAGGGACGGTAGTGTAGAAAAAGTTAAAAAATGGGATTTTCCCAAAATTTGCTAAAAGGGGCCAGGGGGGCGGGCTGAGTGAAACACGAGCAAAATCAAGCACAGTTGGGGTGTTTTGTGAAAATTGTGAAGGATTTTCCAAAGTGGGCAAAAATTTTAAAAGGCGACAGGGCCGGTAGTGTCGAAAAAGTCAAAAATGTGGATTTTCCCAAAACTTGCTAAAAGTGGCCGGGGGGCGGGATGTTTGAAAAACGAGCAAAATCAAGCACAGTTGGGGCGTTTTGTGAAAATTGTGAAGGATTTTCCAAAGTGGGCAAACATTTTAAAAGGCCACAGGGCCGGTAGTGTCGAAAAAGTCAAAAATGGGGATTTTCCCAAAACCTGCTAAAAGTGGCCGGGGGGCGGGATGAGTGAGCAAAATCAAGCACAGTTGATGTGTAATGTGAAAATATTGAAGGATTTTCCAAACCAGGCAAAAATTGAAAAAAACGACAGGGCCGGTAGTGTCGAAAAAGTCAAAAATGCGGATTTTCCCAAACCTTGCAAAAAGGGGCCAGGGGGGCGGGCTGAGTGAAACACGAGCAAAATCAAGCACAGTTGGGGTGTTTTGTGAAAATTGTGAAGGATTTTCCAAAGTGGGCAAAAATGTTAAAAAACGATAGGGCCGGTAGTGTCAAAAAAGTCAAAAATGGGGATTTTCCCAAAACTTGCTAAAAGTGGCCGGGGGGCGGGATGAGTGAAAAACGAGCAAAATCAAGCACAGTTGGGGTGTTTTGTGAAAATTGTGAAGGATTTTCCAAAGTGGGCAAAAATTTTAAAAGGTGACAGGGCCGGTAGTGTCGAAAAAGTCAAAAATGGGGATTTTCCCAAAACCTGCTAAAAGTGGCCGGGGGGCGGGATGAGTGAGCAAAATCAAGCACAGTTGATGTGTAATGTGAAAATTGTGAAGGATTTTCCAAACCAGGCAAAAATTTTAATAGGCGACAGGGCCGGTAGTGTCGAAAAAGTCAAAAATGTGGATTTTCCCAAAACTTGCTAAAAGTGGCCGGGGGGCGGGATGTTTGAAAAACGAGCAAAATCAAGCACAGTTGGGGCGTTTTGTGAAAATTGTGAAGGATTTTCCAAAGTGGGCAAACATTTTAAAAGGCCACAGGGCCGGTAGTGTCGAAAAAGTCAAAAATGGGGATTTTCCCAAAACCTGCTAAAAGTGGCCGGGGAGCGGGATGAGTGAGCAAAATCAAGCACAGTTGATGTGTAATGTGAAAATTGTGAAGGATTTTCCAAAGTGGGCAAAAATTTAGAAAAACGACAGGGCCGTTAACGGTCGAAAAAGTCAAAAATGGCGATTTTCCCAAAACTTGCTAAAAGGGGTCAGGGGGGCGGGCTGTGTGAAAAACGAGAAAAATCAAGCACAGTTGGGGCATTTGTGAAAATTGTGAAGGATTTTCCAAACCAGGCAAAAATTGAAAAAAACGACAGGGCCGGTAGTGTCGAAAAAGTCAAAAATGCGGATTTTCCCAAACCTTGCAAAAAGAGGCCCGGGGGTGGGCTCAGTAAAAAACGAGCGAAATCAAGCACATTTGGGGCGTTTTGTGAAAATTGTGAAGGATTTTCCAAAGTGGGCAAAAATGTTAAAAGGCCACAGGGACGGTAGTGTCGAAAAAGTTAAAAAATGGGATTTTCCCAAAATTTGCTAAAAGGGGCCAGGGGGGCGGGCTGAGTGAAACACGAGCAAAATCAAGCACAGTTGGGGTGTTTTGTGAAAATTGTGAAGGATTTTCCAAAGTGGGCAAACATTTTAAAAGGCCACAGGGCCGGTAGTGTCGAAATAGTCAAAAATGTGGATTTTCCCAAAACTTGCTAAAAGTGGCCGGGAGGCGGGATGAGTGAGCAAAATCAAGCACAGTTGATGTGTAATGTGAAAATTGTGAAGGATTTTCCAAACCAGGCAAAAATTGAAAAAAACGACAGGGCCGGTACTGTCGAAAAAGTCAAAAATTGGGATTTTCCCAAACCTTGCAAAAAGGGGCCGGGGGGCGGCCTCAGTGAAAAACGAGCAAAATCAAGCACATTTGGGGCGTTTTGTGAAAATTGGTAAGGATTTTCCAAAGTGGGCAAAAATGTTAAAAAACGATAGGGCCGGTAGTGTCAAAAAAGTCAAAAATGGGGATTTTCCCAAAACTTGCTAAAAGTGGCCGTGGGGCGGGATGAGTGGAAAAACTAGCAAAATCAAGCATAGTTGGGGTGTTTTGTGAAAATTGTGAAGGATTTTCCAAAGTGGGCAAAAATTTTAAAAGGTGACAGGGCCGGTAGTGTCGAAAAAGTCAAAAATGGGGATTTTCCCAAAACCTGCTAAAAGTGGCCGGGGGGCGGGATGAGTGAGCAAAATCAAGCACAGTTGATGTGTAATGTGAAAATATTGAAGGATTTTCCAAACCAGGCAAAAATTGAAAAAAACGACAGGGCCGGTAGTGTCGAAAAAGTCAAAAATGCGGATTTTCCCAAACCTTGCAAAAAGGGGCCGGTGGCGGGATCAGTAAAAAATTAGCGAAATCAAGCATATTTGGGGCGTTTTGTGAAAATTGTGAAGGATTTTCCAAAGTGGGCAAAAATTTAAAAAAACGACAGGGCCGGTAGTGTCGAAAAAGTCAAAAATGGGGATTTTCCCAAACCTTGCAAAAAGGGGCCGGGGGGCGGCCTCAGTGAAAAACGAGCAAAGTCAAGCACATTTGGGGAGCGTTTTGTGAAAATTGTGAAGGATTTTCCAAAGTTGGAAAAAAATTTTAAAAGGCGACAGGGCCGGTAGTGTCGAAAAAGTCAAAAATGGGGATTTTCCCAAAACCTGCTAAAAGTGGCCCAGGGGCGGGTTGAGTGAGCAAAATCAAGCACAGTTGATGTGTAATGTGAAAATTGTGAAGGATTTTCCAAAGTGGGCAAAAATTTAACAAAACGACAGGGCCGTTAAGGGTCGAAAAAGTCAAAAATGGGGATTTTCCCAAACTTTGGTAAAAGGGGCCAGGGGGGCGGGATGAGTGAAAAACTAGCAAAATCAAGCACGGTTGGGGCGTTTTGTGAAAATTGTGAAGGATTTTCCAAAGTGGGCAAAAATTTAAAAAAAAGACAGGGCTGGTAGTGTCGAAAAAGTCAAAAATGTGGATTTTCCCAAAACTTGCAAAAAGGGGGCAGGGGATGGGCTGAGTGAAAAACGAGCAAAATCAAGCACAGTTGGGGCGTTTTGTGAAAATTGTGAAGGATTTTCCAAAGTGGGCAAAAATTTAAAAAAAAGACAGGGCCGGTAGTGTCGAAAAAGTCAAAAATGCGGATTTTCCCAAACCTTGCAAAAAGGGGCCGGGGGGCGGGCTCAGTAAAAAACGAGCAAAATCAAGCACATTTGGGGCGTTTTGTGAAAATTGTGAAGGATTTTCCAAAGTGGGCAAAAATGTTGAAAGGCCACAGGGACGGTAGTGTCGAAAAAGTTAAAAAAGGGGATTTTCCCAAACCTTGCTAAAAGTGGCCGGGGGGCGGGATGATTAAAAAACGAGCAAAGTCAAGCACATTTGGGGCGTTTTGTGAAAATTGTGAAGGATTTTCCAAAGTGGGCAAAAATTTAAAAAGGCGACAGGGCCGGTAGTGTCGAAAAAGTCAAAAATGGGGATTTTCCCAAAACCTGCTAAAATTGGCCCGGGGGCGGGATGAGTGAGCAAAATCAAGCACAGTTGATGTGTAATGTGAAAATTGTGAAGGATTTTCCAAAGTGGGCAAAAATTTAGAAAAACGACAGGGCCGTTAACGGTTGAAAAAGTCAAAAATGTGGATTTTCCCAAAACTTGCTAAAAGTGGCCGGGGGGTGGGATGAGTGAAAAACGAGAAAAATCAAGCACAGTTGGGGCATTTGTGAAAATTGTGAAGGATTTTCCAAAGTGGGCAAAAATTGAAAGAAACGACAGGGCCGGTAGTGTCGAAAAAGTAAAAAATGGGGATTTTCCGAAACCTTGCTAAAAGGGGCCAGGGGGGCGGGCTGAGTGAGAAACGAGCAAAATCAAGCACAGTTGGGGCGTTTTGTGAAAATTGTGAAGGATTTTCCAAAGTGGGCAAAAATTTAAAAAAAAGACAGGGCTGGTAGTGTCGAAAAAGTCAAAAATGGGGATTTTCCCAAAACCTGATAAAAGGGGCCAGGGGGGCGGGCTGAGTGAAAAACGAGCAAAATCAAGCACAGTTGGGGTGTTTTGTGAAAATTGTGAAGGATTTTCCAAAGTGGGCAAAAATTTGAATAAAACGACAGGGCCAGTAGTGTCGAAAAAGTCAAAAATGGGGATCTTCTCAAACCTTGCTAAAAGTGGCAAGAGGGGGTGGCTGAGTGAAAAAGGAGCAAAATCAAGCACAGTTGGGGCGTTGTGGGAGGGGGAAACGCACATAAGCACGGGAAAGAGAGGACACATGGTCAGTCTGAAAGGGGTTCACGTGGGGTGGAGTGTGTGTGTGTGTGTGCGTGCGTGTGCGTGTATGTGCGTGCGCGCGTGCGTGTGTGTGTGTGTGTGTGTGTGTGTGCATGTATGTGTTTGTATGTGTTTGTGTGTGTGTGTGTGTGTGTGCGTGTAGGTGTGCGTGTGGTGGTGGTGGTGGATTTGTGGTTGTGTACTATCTGATGAATGAACACAATCTAGGGTCACCCATTCATTTCCTATGGCGGTCATTTTTGACCGGGAACACCACAGGTGTTACAAAGTTGACTAAACAACTCAAAATTCAATGAAAGTAGTGATCAGCATTTGTATATGTTCAAATGCCTAGTGTGGAGGATATCATAAGCCCTTGAGACAATAAAATGTAAAACACAATATTTATGATTGATCAAAATGGAAATCGGTCAGATTTGACCCGAACACGACAGGAAGGTTAAATCGTCTTTTCTCACCAAGCTCATCGAAATGCACACTGAATCACTTATTCTGTCTGGAAATCCAGTAAAAACCCAGATAATGCAGAATTCACCGCATTGAACTGTTTCTGTTGATAAAACAGCATTTCCAGCAGTTCTGTTAAGAGAATGGCTTACAAATATGATTTTATGGCTTAAAACGTCTTTTCTCACCACGATCATCCAAATGCACACAGAATCACTTATTCTTACTGGAAATCCACAAAAAACCCAGATAATGCAGAATTCACGTCAATGAACTGTTTCTGTTGATAAAACGGCTGTTTTAGCAGCTCTGTTAAGACAATGTATTACAAACATATTTTTATTGCTTTAATCGTCTTTTCTCAGCAAGATCATCCACCTGCACACTGAATCACTTATTCTGTCTGGAAATCCACAAAAAACCCAGATAATGCAGAATTCACCACATTGAACTGTTTCTGTTGATAAAACGGCTGTTTTAGCAGCTCTGTTAAGAGAATGGCTTACAAATAGGTTTTTATGGCTTAAAACGTCTTTTCTCACCAAGATCATCCAAATGCACACTGAATCACTTATCCTGTCTGGAAATCCACAAAAAACCCAGATAATGCAGAATTCACCGCATTGAACTGTTTCTGTTGATAAAACAGCATTTCCAGCAGTTCTGTTAAGAGAATGGCTTACAAATATGTTTTTATGGCTTAAAACGTCTTTTCTCACCAAGATCATCCAAATGCACACAGAATCACTTATTCTGTTTGGAAATCCACAAAAAACCCAGATAATGCAGAATTCACCACAATGAACTGTTTCTGTTGATAAAACGGCTGTTTTAGCAGCTCTGTTAAGAGAATGTATTACAAATATAGTTTTAATGCTTAAATCGTCTTTTCTCACCAAGCTCATCCAAATGCACACTGAATCACTTATTCTGTCTGGAAATCCACAAAAAACCCAGAAAATGCAGAATTTACCACATTGAACTGTTTCTGTTGATAAAACAGCATTTCCAGCAGTTCTGTTAAGAGAATGGCTTACAAATATGTTTTTATGGCTTAAAACGTCTTTTCTCACCAAGATCAGACAAAATCACTTATCCTGTCTGGAAATCCACAAAAAACCCAGATAATGCAGAATTCACGTCAATGAACTGTTTCTGTTGATAAAACGGCTGTTTTAGCAGCTCTGTTAAGACAATGTATTACAAACATATTTGTATTGCTTTAATCGTCTTTTCTCAACAAGATCATCCACCTGCACACTGAATCACTTATTCTGTCTGGAAATCCACAAAAAACCCAGATAATGCAGAATTCACCACATTGAACTTTTTCTGTTGATAAAACAGCTGTTTTAGCAGCTCTGTTAAGAGAATGGCTTACAAATATGATTTTATGGCTTAAAACGTCTTTTCTCACCAAGATCATCCAAATGCACACAGAATCACTTATTCTGTCTGGAAATCCACAAAAAACCCAGATAATGCAAAATTCACCACATTGAACTGTTTCTGTTGATAAAACGGCTGTTTTAGCAGCTCTGTTAAGAGAATGGCTTACAAATAGGTTTTTATGGCTTAAAACGTCTTTTCTCACCAAGATCATCCAAATGCACACTTAATCACTTATTCTGTTTGGAAATCCACAAAAAAACCAGATAATGCAGGATTCACCACAATGAACTGTTTCTGTTGATAAAACAGCATTTCCAGCAGTTCTGTTAAGAGAATGGCTTACAAATATGTTTTTATGGCTTAAAACGTCTTTTTCTCACCAAGATCATCCAAATGCACACTGAATCACTTATCCTGTCTGGAAATCCACAAAAAACCCAGATAATGCAGAATTCACCGCATTGAACTGTTTCTGTTGATAAAACAGCATTTCCAGCAGTTCTGTTAAGAGAATGGCTTACAAATATGATTTTATGGCTTAAAACGTCTTTTCTCACCAAGATCATCCAAATGCACACAGAATCACTTATTCTGTCTGGAAATCCACAATAAACCCAGATAATGCAGAATTCACCACAATGAACTGTTTCTGTTGGTAAAACGGCTGTTTTAGCAGCTCTGTTAAGACAATGTATTACAAACATATTTTATTGCTTTAATCGTCTTTTCTCACCAAGATCATCCAAATGCACACAGAATCACTTATTCTGTCTGGAAATCCACAAAAAACCCAGATAATGCAGAATTCACCACAATGAACTGTTTCTGTTGATAAAACGGCTGTTTTAGCAGCTCTGTTAAGAGAATGTATTACAAATATAGTTTTAATGCTTAAATCGTCTTTTCTCACCAAGCTCATCCAAATGCACACTGAATCACTTATTCTGTCTGGAAATCCACAAAAAACCAGAAAATGCAGAATTTACCACATTGAACTGTTTCTGTTGATAAAACAGCATTTCCAGCAGTTCTGTTAAGAGAATGGCCTTACAAATATGTTTTTATGGCTTAAAACGTTTTTTCTCACCAAGATCAGACAAAATCACTTATCCTGTCTGGAAATCCACAAAAAACCCAGATATGCAGAATCCCCGCATTGAACTGTTTCTGTTGATAAAACAGCATTTCCAGCAGTTCTGTTAAGAGAATGGCTTACAAATAGGTTTTTATGGCTTAAAACGTCTTTTCTCACCAAGATCATCCAAATGCACACAGAATCACTTATTCTGTCTGGAAATCCACAAAAACCCAGATAATGCAGAATTCACCACAATGAACTGTTTCTGTTGATAAAACGGCTGTTTTAGCAGCTCTGTTAAGAGAATGTATTACAAATATAGTTTTAATGCTTAAATCGTCTTTTCTCACCAAGCTCATCCAAATGCACACTGAATCACTTATTCTGTCTGGAAATCCACAAAAAACCCAGAAAATGCAGAATTTACCACATTGAACTGTTTCTGTTGATAAAACAGCATTTCCAGCAGTTCTGTTAAGAGAATGGCTTACAAATATGTTTTTATGGCTTAAAACGTCTTTTCTCACCAAGATCAGACAAAATCACTTATCCTGTCTGGAAATCCACAAAAAACCCAGATAATGCAGAATTCACGTCAATGAACTGTTTTCTGTTGATAAAACGGCTGTTTTAGCAGCTCTGTTAAGACAATGTATTACAAACATATTTGTATTGCTTTAATCGTCTTTTCTCAACAAGATCATCCACCTGCACACTGAATCACTTATTCTGTCTGGAAATCCACAAAAACCCAGATAATGCAGAATTCACCACATTGAACTTTTTCTGTTGATAAAACAGCCTGTTTTAGCAGCTCTGTTAAGAGAATGGCTTACAAATATGATTTATGGCTTAAAACGTCTTTTCTCACCAAGATCATCCAAATGCACACTTAATCACTTATTCTGTTTGGAAATCCACAAAAAAACCAGATAATGCAGGATTCACCACAATGAACTGTTTCTGTTGATAAAACAGCATTTCCAGCAGTTCTGTTAAGAGAATGGCTTACAAATATGTTTTTATGGCTTAAAACGTCTTTTCTCACCAAGATCATCCAAATGCACACTGAATCACTTATCCTGTCTGGAAATCCACAAAAAACCCAGATAATGCAGAATTCACCGCATTGAACTGTTTCTGTTTATAAAACAGCATTTCCAGCAGTTCTGTTAAGAGAATGGCTTACAAATATGATTTTATGGCTTAAAACGTCTTTTCTCACCAAGATCATCCAAATGCACACAGAATCACTTATTCTGTCTGGAAATCCACAATAAACCCAGATAATGCAGAATTCACCACAATGAACTGTTTCTGTTGGTAAAACGGCTGTTTTAGCAGCTCTGTTAAGACAATGTATTACAAACATATTTTTATTGCTTTAATCGTCTTTCTCAGCAGATCATCCACCTGCACACTGAATCACTTATTCTGTCTGGAAATCCACAAAAAACCCAGATAATGCAGAATTCACCACAATGAACTGTTTCTGTTGATAAAACGGCTGTTTTAGCAGCTCTGTTAAGAGAATGTATTACAAATATAGTTTTAATGCTTAAATCGTCTTTTCTCACCAAGCTCATCCAAATGCACACTGAATCACTTATTCTTTCTGGAAATCCACAAAAAACCAGAAAATGCAGAATTTACCACATTGAACTGTTTCTGTTGATAAAACAGCATTTCCAGCAGTTCTGTTAAGAGAATGGCTTACAAATATGTTTTTATGGCTTAAAACGTCTTTTCTCACCAAGATCAGACAAAATCACTTATCCTGTCTGGAAATCCACAAAAAACCCAGATAATGCAGAATTCACGTCAATGAACTGTTTCTGTTGATAAAACGGCTGTTTTAGCAGCTCTGTTAAGACAATGTATTACAAACATATTTGTATTGCTTTAATCGTCTTTTCTCAACAAGATCATCCACCTGCACACTGAATCACTTATTCTGTCTGGAAATCCACAAAAAACCCAGATAATGCAGAATTCACCACATTGAACTTTTTCTGTTGATAAAACAGCTGTTTTAGCAGCTCTGTTAAGAGAATGGCTTTACAAATATGATTTTATGGCTTAAAACGTCTTTTCTCACCAAGATCATCCAAATGCACACAGAATCACTTATTCTGTCTGGAAATCCACAAAAAACCCAGATAATGCAAAATTCACCACATTGAACTGTTTCTGTTGATAAAACGGCTGTTTTAGCAGCTCTGTTAAGAGAATGGCTTACAAATAGGTTTTTATGGCTTAAAACGTCTTTTCTCACCAAGATCATCCAAATGCACACTTAATCACTTATTCTGTTTGGAAATCCACAAAAAAAACCAGATAATGCAGGATTCACCACAATGAACTGTTTCTGTTGATAAAACAGCATTTCCAGCAGTTCTGTTAAGAGAATGGCTTACAAATATGTTTTTATGGCTTAAAACGTCTTTTCTCACCAGATCATCCAAATGCACACTGAATCACTTATCCTGTCTGGAAATCCACAAAAAACCCAGATAATGCAGAATTCACCGCATTGAACTGTTTCTGTTTATAAAACAGCATTTCCAGCAGTTCTGTTAAGAGAATGGCTTACAAATATGATTTTATGGCTTAAAACGTCTTTTCTCACCAAGATCATCCAAATGCACACAGAATCACTTATTCTGTCTGGAAATCCACAATAACCCAGATAATGCAGAATTCACCACAATGAACTGTTTCTGTGGTAAAACGGCTGTTTAGCAGCTCTGTTAAGACAATGTATTACAAACATATTTTTATTGCTTTAATCGTCTTTTCTCAGCAAGATCATCCACCTGCACAATGAATCACTTATTCTGTCTGGAAATCCACAAAAAACCCAGATAATGCAGAATTCACCACAATGAACTGTTTCTGTTGATAAAACGGCTGTTTTAGCAGCTCTGTTAAGAGAATGGCTTACAAATAGGTTTTTATGGCTTAAAACGTCTTTTCTCACCAAGATCATCCAAATGCACACTTAATCACTTATTCTGTTTGGAAATCCACAAAAAAACCAGATAATGCAGGATTCACCACAATGAACTGTTTCTGTTGATAAAACAGCATTTCCAGCAGTTCTGTTAAGAGAATGGCTTACAAATATGTTTTTATGGCTTAAAACGTCTTTTCTCACCAAGATCATCCAAATGCACACTGAATCACTTATCCTGTCTGGAAATCCACAAAAAACCCAGATAATGCAGAATTCACCGCATTGAACTGTTTCTGTTTATAAAACAGCATTTCCAGCAGTTCTGTTAAGAGAATGGCTTACAAATATGATTTTATGGCTTAAACGTCTTTTCTCACCAAGATCATCCAAATGCACACAGAATCACTTATTCTGTCTGGAAATCCACAATAAACCCAGATAATGCAGAATTCACCACAATGAACTGTTTCTGTTGGTAAAACGGCTGTTTTAGCAGCTCTGTTAAGACAATGTATTACAAACATATTTTTATTGCTTTAATCGTCTTTTCTCAGCAAGATCATCCCACCTGCACACTGAATCACTTATTCTGTCTGGAAATCCACAAAAAACCCAGATAATGCAGAATTCACCACAATGAACTGTTTCTGTTGATAAAACGGCTGTTTTAGCAGCTCTGTTAAGAGATGTATTACAAATATAGTTTTAATGCTTAAATCGTCTTTTCTCACCAAGCTCATCCAAATGCACACTGAATCACTTATTCTTTCTGAAATCCACAAAAAACCAGAAAATGCAGAATTTACCACATTGAACTGTTTCTGTTGATAAAACAGCATTTCCAGCAGTTCTGTTAAGAGAATGGCTTACAAATATGTTTTTATGGCTTAAAACGTTTTTTCTCACCAAGATCAGACAAAATCACTTATCCTGTCTGGAAATCCACAAAAAACCCAGATAATGCAGAATTCCCGCATTGAACTGTTTCTGTTGATAAAACAGCATTTCCAGCAGTTCTGTTAAGATAATGGCTTACAAATATGTTTTTATGGCTTAAAACGTCTTTTCTCACCAAGATCATCCAAATGCACACAGAATCACTTATTCTGTCTGGAAATCCACCAAAAAACCCAGATAATGCAGAATTCACCACAATGAACTGTTTCTGTTGATAAAACGGCTGTTTTAGCAGCTCTGTTAAGAGAATGTATTACAAATATAGTTTTAATGCTTAAATCGTCTTTTCTCACCAAGCTCATCCAAATGCACACTGAATCACTTATTCTGTCTGGAAATCCACAAAAAACCCAGAAAATGCAGAATTTACCACATTGAACTGTTTCTGTTGATAAAACAGCATTTCCAGCAGTTCTGTTAAGAGAATGGCTTACAAATATGTTTTTTATGGCTTAAAACGTCTTTTCTCACCAAGATCAGACAAAATCACTTATCCTGTCTGGAAATCCACAAAAAACCCAGATAATGCAGAATTCACGTCAATGAACTGTTTCTGTTGATAAAACGGCTGTTTTAGCAGCTCTGTTAAGACAATGTATTACAAACATATTTGTATTGCTTTAATCGTCTTTTCTCAACAAGATCATCCACCTGCACACTGAATCACTTATTCTGTCTGGAAATCCACAAAAAACCCAGATAATGCAGAATTCACCACATTGAACTTTTTCTGTTGATAAAACAGCTGTTTTAGCAGCTCTGTTAAGAGAATGGCTTACAAATATGATTTTATGGCTTAAAACGTCTTTTCTCACCAAGATCATCCAAATGCACACAGAATCACTTATTCTGTCTGGAAATCCACAAAAAACCCAGATAATGCAAAATTCACCACATTGAACTGTTTCTGTTGATAAAACGGCTGTTTTAGCAGCTCTGTTAAGAGAATGGCTTACAAATAGGTTTTTATGGCTTAAAACGTCTTTTCTCACCAAGATCATCCAAATGCACACTTAATCACTTATTCTGTTTGGAAATCCACAAAAAAACCAGATAATGCAGGATTCACCACAATGAACTGTTTCTGTTGATAAAACAGCATTTCCAGCAGTTCTGTTAAGAGAATGGCTTACAAATATTTTTTTATGGCTTAAAACGTCTTTTCTCACCAAGATCATCCAAATGCACACTGAATCACTTATCCTGTCTGGAAATCCACAAAAAACCAGATAATGCAGAATTCACCGCATTGAACTGTTTCTGTTTATAAAACAGCATTTCCAGCAGTTCTGTTAAGAGAATGGCTACAAATATGATTTTATGGCTTAAAACGTCTTTTCTCACCAAGATCATCCAAATGCACACAGAATCACTTATTCTGTCTGGAAATCCACAATAAACCCAGATAATGCAGAATTCACCACAATGAACTGTTTCTGTTGGTAAAACGGCTGTTTTAGCAGCTCTGTTAAGACAATGTATTACAAACATATTTTTATTGCTTTAATCGTCTTTTCTCAGCAAGATCATCCACCTGCACCTGCACACTGAATCACTTATTCTGTCTGGAAATCCACAAAAAACCCAGATAATGCAGAATTCACCACAATGAACTGTTTCTGTTGATAAAACGGCTGTTTTAGCAGCTCTGTTAAGACAATGTATTACAAACATATTTTTATTGCTTTAATCGTCTTTTCTCACCAAGATCATCCAAATGCACACAGAATCACTTATTCTGTCTGGAAATCCACAAAAAACCCAGATAATGCAGAATTCACCACAATGAACTGTTTCTGTTGATAAAACGGCTGTTTTAGCAGCTCTGTTAAGAGAATGTATTACAAATATAGTTTTAATGCTTAAATCGTCTTTTCTCACCAAGCTCATCCAAATGCACACTGAATCACTTATTCTGTCTGGAAATCCACAAAAAACCAGAAAATGCAGAATTTACCACATTGAACTGTTTCTGTTGATAAAACAGCATTTCCTGCAGTTCTGTTAAGAGAATGGCTTACAAATATGTTTTTATGGCTTAAAACGTTTTTTCTCACCAAGATCAGACAAAATCACTTATCCTGTCTGGAAATCCACAAAAAACCCAGATAATGCAGAATTCCCCGCATTGAACTGTTTCTGTTGATAAAACAGCATTTCCAGCAGTTCTGTTAAGATAATGGCTTACAAATATGTTTTTATGGCTTAAAACGTCTTTTCTCACCAAGATCATCCAAATGCACACAGAATCACTTATTCTGTCTGGAAATCCACAATAAACCCAGATAATGCAGAATTCACCACAATGAACTGTTACTTTTGATAAAATGGCTGTTTTAGCAGCTCTGTTAAGAGAATGTATTACAAATATAGTTTTAATGCTTAAATCCTCTTTTCTCACCAAGATCATCCAAATGCACATATAATCACTTATTCTGTCTGGAAATCCACAAAAAACCCAGATAATGCAGGATTCACCACAATGAACTGTTTCTGTTGATAAAACGGCTGTTTTAGCAGCTCTGTTAAGACAATGTATTACAAACATATTTTTATTGCTTTAATCGTCTTTTCTCACAAAGATCATCCAAATGCACACTGAATCACTTATTCTGTCTGGAAATCCACAAAAAAACCCAGATAATGCAGGATTCACCACAATGAACTGTTTCTGTTGATAAAACGGCTGTTTTAGCAGCTCTGTTAAGACAATGTATTACAAACATAATTGTATTGCTTTAATCGTCTTTTCTCACCAAGATCATCCAAATGCACACTGAATCACTTATTCTGTCTGGAAATCCACAAAAAACCCAGATAATGCAGAATTCACCACATTGAACTGTTTCTGTTGATAAAACAGCGGGTTCAGCAGTTCTGTTAAGAGAATGGCTTACAAATATGATTTTATGGCTTAAAACGTCTCTTCTCACAAAGATCACACAAAATCACGTATTCTGTCTGGAAATCCACAAAAAACCCAGATAATGCAGAATTCACCACATTGAACTGTTTCTTTTGATAAAATGGCTGTTTTAGCAGCTCGGTTAAGAGAATGTATTACAAATATAGTTTTAATGCTTAAACTTAGACAATGGCTTACTTATAGGTTTTTATGGCTTAAAACGTCTTTTCTCACGAAGATCATCCAAATGCACACAGAATCACTTATTCTGTCTGGAAATCCATAAAAAACCCAGATAATGCAAGATTCACGACATTGAACTGTTTCTGTTGATAAAACGGCTGTTTTAGCAGCTCTGTTAAGACAATGTATTACAAACATATTTTTATGGCTTAAAACGTCTTTTCTCACCAAGATCACACAAAATCACTTATTTTGTCTGGAAATCCACAAAAAAACCCAGATAGGCGTTATGTGAAAATTGTGAAGGATTTTCCAAAGTGGACCAAATATTAAAAAAGTGTCGGAAATGTCATAAATGGGGAAGGGTGGGCGATTGTCCCAAACCTTGCTAAAGGGGGCCAGGGGTGCGGGCTGAGCGAGAAAGGAGCAAAATCAAGCACAGTTGGGGCGTTATGATAAAGTTGTGAAGGAATTTCCAAAGTGGGCAAAAATTTAAAAAAAATGACAGGGCCGTTAAGGGTCGAAAAAGTCAAAAATTGGGATTTTCCTAAACTTTGCTAAAAGGGGCCAGGGGGGCGGGCTGAGTGAAAAACGAGCAAAATCAAGCACGGTTGGGGCGTTTTGTGAAAATTGTGAAGGATTTTCCAAAGTGGGCAAAAATTTTAAAAAAAGACAGGGCTGGTAGTGTCGAAAAAGTCAAAAATGGGGATTTTCCCAAAACTTGCCAAAAGTGGCCGGGGGGCGGGCTGAGTGAAAAACGAGCAAAATCAAGCACAGTTGGGGCATTTTGTGAAAATTGTGAAGGAATTTCCAAAGTGGGCAAAATTTGAAAAAAACGACAGGGCCGTTAAGGGTCGAAAAAGTCAAAAATGGGGATTTTCCCAAACCTTGCTAAAAGTGGCCAGGGGGGCGGGCTGAGTGAAAAACGAGCAAAATCAAGCACAGTTGGGGCGTTTTGTTAAAATTGTGAAGGATTTTCCAAAGTGGGCAAAATTAAAAAAAAAAAAAAAAGACAGGGCTGGTAGTGTCGAAAAAGTAAAAAATGGGGATTTTCCCAAAACTTGCTAAAAGGGGCCAGGGGGGCGGGCTGAGTGAGAAACGAGCAAAATCAAGCACAGTTGGGGCGTTTTGTGAAAATTGTGACGTATTTTCCAAACCGGGCAAAAATTGAAAAAAAACGACAGGGCCGGTAGTGTCGAAAAAGTCAAAAATGGGGAAGGGTGGGCGATTGTCCCAAACCTTGCTAAAAAGGGGCCAGGGGGGCGGACTGAGTGAGAAACGAGCAAAATCAAGCACAGTTGGGGCGTTTTGTGAAAATTGTGAAGGATTTAACAAAGTGGGCAAAAATTTAAAAAAACGACAGGGCCGTTAAGGGTCGAAAAAGTCAAAAATGAGGATTTTCCTAAACTTTGCTAAAAGGGGCCAGGGGGGCGGGCTGAGTGAAAAACGAGCAAAATCAAGCACGGTTCGGGCGTTTTGTGAAAATTGTGAAGGATTTTCCAAAGTGGGAAAAATTTAAAAAAAAGACAGGGCTGGTAGTGTCGAAAAAGTCAAAAATGGGGATTTTCCCAAAACTTGCTAAAAGGGGCCAGGGGGCGGACTGAGTGAGAAACGAGCAAAATCAAGCACAGTTGGGGCGTTTTGTGAAAATTGTGAAGGATTTTCCAAAGTGGGCAATAAAGTTAAAAAAACGACAGGGCCGTTAAGTGTCGAAAAAGTCAAAAATGGGGATTTTCCCAAAATTTGCTAAAAGGGGCCAGGGGGTCGGGCTGAGTGAAAAACGAGCAAATTCAAGCACAGTTGGGGCGTTTTGTGAAAATTGTGAAGGATTTTCCAAATTGGGCAAAACATTTTAAAAAACGACAGGGCCGTTAAGGGTCGAAAAAGTCAAAAATGGGGATTTTTACAAAACTTCCTAAAGGGGGACAGGGGGGCGGGCTGAGTGAGAAAGGAGCAAAATCAAGCACAGTTGGGGCGTTTTGTGAAAATTGTGAAGGATTTTCCAAAGTGGGCAAAAATAAAAAAAAACGACAGGGCCGGTAGTGTCGAAAAAGTCAAAAATGGGAATTTTCCCAAACCTTGCTAAAAGGGGCCAGGGGGGCGGGTTGAGTGAAACACGAGCAAAATCAAGCACAGTTGGGGTGTTTTGTGAAAATTGTGAAGGATTTTCCAAAGTGGGCAAAAATTTTAAAAGGCGACAGGGCCGGTAGTGTCGAAAAAGTCAAAAATGTGGATTTTCCCAAAACTTGCTAAAAGTGGCCCGGGGGCGGGATGATTGAGCAAAATCAAGCACAGTTGATGTGTAATGTGAAAATTGTGAAGGATTTTCCAAAGTGGGCAAAAATTTAATAAAACGACAGGGCCGTTAAGGGTCGAAAAAGTCAAAAATTGGGATTTTCCCAAACTTTGGTAAAAGGGGCCAGGGGGGCGGGCTGAGTGAAAAACGAGCAAAATCAAGCACGGTTGGGGCGTTTTGTAAAAATTGTGAAGGATTTTCCAAAGTGGGCAAAAATTTAAAAATAAGACAGGGCTGGTAGTGTCGAAAAAGTCAAAAATGTGGATTTTCCCAAAACTTGCTAAAAGTGGCCGGGGGGGCGGGATGAGTGAAAAACGAGCAAAATCAAGCACAGTTGGGGCGTTTTATGAAAATTGTGAAGGATTTTCCAAAGTGGGCAAAAATTAAAAAAAAAAAAAAAAACAGGGCTGGTAGTGTTGAAAAAGTCAAAAATGGGGATTTTCCCAAAACTTGCTAAAACGGGCCGGGGGGGGGGGGGGGGGGGGCTGAGTGAAAAACGAGCAAAATCAAGCACAGTTGGGGCGTTTTGTGAAAATTGTCAAGGATTTTCCAAAGTGGGCAAAAATTTAAAAAAAAGACAGTGCTGGTAGTGTCGAAAAAGTCAAAAATGGGGATTTTCCCAAAACTTGCTAAAAGGGGCCAGGGGGGCAGGCTGAGTGAAAAACGAGCAAAATCAAGCACAGTTGGGGCGTTTTGTGAAAATTGTGAAGGATTTTCCAAAGTGGGCAAAGTTTGAAAAAAACGACAGGGCCGTTAAGGGTCGAAAAAGTCAAAAATGGGGATTTTCCCAAACCTTGCTAAAAGGGGCCAGGGGGGCGGGCTGAATGAAAAACGAGCAAAATCAAGCACAGTTGGGGTGTTTTGTGAAAATTGTGAAGGATTTTCCAAAGTGGCCAAAATTTGAAAAAAACGACCGGGCCGTTAAATGTCGAAAAAGTCAAAAATGGGGATATTCCCAAAACTTGATAAAAAGTGGCCGGGGGGCGGGATGAGTGAAAAACGAGCAAAATCAAGCACAGTTGGGGCGTTTTGTGAAAATTGTGGAAGATTTTCGAAAAGTGGGCAAAAACTTAAAAAAACGACCGGGCCGTTAAGGGTCGAAAAAGTCAAAATGGGGATTTTCCCAAAACTTGCTAAAAGGGGCCAGGGGGCGGGCTGAGTGAAAAACGAGCAAATTCAAGCACAGTTGGGGCGTTTTGTGAAAATTGTGAAGGATTTTCCAAAGTGGGCAAAAATTTAAAAAAACGGCAGGGCCGTTAAGTGTCGAAAAAGTCAAAAATGGGGATTTTCCCAAAACTTGCTAAAAGGGGCCAGGGGGTGGGCTGAGTGAAAAACGTGCAAATTCAAGCACAGTTGGGACGTTGTGTGAAAATTTTGAAGGATTTTCCAAAGTGGGCAAAAATTTAAAAAAACGACAGGGTCGTTAAGTGTCGAAAAAGTCAAAAATGGGGATTTTCCCAAAACTTGCTAAAAGGGGCCAGGGGGGCAGGCTGAGTGAAAAACGAGCAAAATCAAGCACAGTTGGGGCGTTTTGTGAAAATTGTGAAGGATTTTCCAAAGTGGGCAAAGTTTGAAAAAAACGACAGGGCCGTTAAGGGTCGAAAAAGTCAAAAATGGGGATTTTCCCAAACCTTGCTAAAAGGGGCCAGGGGGGCGGGCTGAATGAAAAACGAGCAAAATCAAGCACAGTTGGGGTGTTTTGTGAAAATTGTGAAGGATTTTCCAAAGTGGCCAAAATTTGAAAAAAACGACCAGGCCGTTAAATGTCGAAAAAGTCAAAAATGGGGATATTCCCAAAACTTGCTAAAAGTGGCCGGGGGGCGGGATGAGTGAAAAACGAACAAAATCAAGCACAGTTGGGGTGTTTTGTGAAAATTGTGAAGGATTTTCCAAATTGGGCAAAAAATTTTAAAAAACGACAGGGCCGTTAAGGGTCGAAAAAGTCAAAAATGGGGATTTTTACAAAACTTCCTAAAAGGGGACAGGGGGGCGGGCTGAGTGAGAAACGAGCAAAATGAAGCACAGTTGGGGCGTTTTGTGAAAATTGTGAAGGATTTTCCAAAGTTGGCAAAAATTTAAAAAAACGACAGGGCCGGTAGTGTCGAAAAAGTCAAAAATGGGAATTTTCCCAAACCTTGCTAAAAGGGGCCAAGGGGGCGGGTTGAGTGAAACACGAGCAAAATCAAGCACAGTTGGGGTGTTTTGTGAAAATTGTGAAGGATTTTCCAAAGTGGGCAAAAATTTTAAAAGGCGACAGGGCCGGTAGTGTCGAAAAAGTCAAAAATGTGGATTTTCCCAAAACTTGCTAAAAGTGGCCCGGGGGCGGGATGATTGAGCAAAATCAAGCACAGTTGATGTGTAATGTGAAAATTGTGAAGGATTTTCCAAAGTGGGCAAAAATTTAAAAAGTCGACAGGGCCGGTAGTGTCGAAAAATTCAAAAATGGGGATTTTCCCAAAACTTGCTAAAAGTGGCCGGGGGACGGGCTGAGTGAAAAACGAGCAAATTCAAGCACAGTTGGGGCGTTTTGTGAAAATTGTGAAGGATTTTCCAAAGTGGGCAAAAATTTTAAAAGTCGACAGGGCCGGTAGTGTCGAAAAATTCAAAAATGGGGATATTCCCAAAACTTGCTAAAAAGTGGCCGGGGGGCGGGATGAGTGAAAAACGAGCAAAATCAAGCACAGTTGGGGCGTTTTGTGAAAATTGTGAAGGAATTTCCAAAGTGGGCAAAATTTGAAAAAAACGACAGGGCTGGTAGTGTCGAAAAAGTCAAAAATGGGGATTTTCCAAAAACTTGCTAAAAGGGGCCAGGGGGTCGGGCTGAGTGAAAAACGAGCAAATTCAAGCACAGTTGGGGCGTTTTGTGAAAATTGTGATGGATTTTCCAAAGTGGGCAAAAATTTAAAAAATCGACAGGGCCGTTAAGTGTCGAAAAAGTCAAAAATGGGGATTTTCCCAAAACTTGATAAAAGGGGCCAGCGGGAGGGCTGAGTGAAAAACGAGCAAAATCAAGCACAGTTGGGGCGTTTTGTGAAAATTGTGAAGGATTTTCCAAATTGGGCAAAAAATTTTAAAAAACGACAGGGCAGTTAAGGGTCGAAAAAGTCAAAAATGGGGATTTTTACAAAACTTCCTAAAAGGGGACAGGGGGGCGGGCTGAGTGAGAAAAGAGCAAAATCAAGCACAGTTGGGGCGTTTTGTGAAAATTGTGAAGGATTTTCCAAAGTGGGCAAAGTTTGAAAAAAACGACAGGGCCGTTAAGGGTCGAAAAAGTCAAAAATGGGGATTTTCCCAAACCTTGCTAAAAGGGGCCAGGGGGGCGGGCTGAATGAAAAACGAGCAAAATCAAGCACAGTTGGGGTGTTTTGTGAAAATTGTGAAGGATTTTCCAAAGTGGCCAAAATTTGAAAAAAACGACCGGGCCGTTAAATGTCGAAAAAGTCAAAAATGGGGATATTCCCAAAACTTGATAAAAAGTGGCCGGGGGGCGGGATGAGTGAAAAACGAGCAAAATCAAGCACAGTTGGGGCGTTTTGTGAAAATTGTGGAAGATTTTCGAAAAGTGGGCAAAAACTTAAAAAAACGACCGGGCCGTTAAGGGTCGAAAAAGTCAAAATGGGGATTTTCCCAAAACTTGCTAAAAGGGGCCAGGGGGCGGGCTGAGTGAAAAACGAGCAAATTCAAGCACAGTTGGGGCGTTTTGTGAAAATTGTGAAGGATTTTCCAAAGTGGGCAAAAATTTAAAAAAACGGCAGGGCCGTTAAGTGTCGAAAAAGTCAAAAATGGGGATTTTCCCAAAACTTGCTAAAAGGGGCCAGGGGGTGGGCTGAGTGAAAAACGTGCAAATTCAAGCACAGTTGGGACGTTGTGTGAAAATTTTGAAGGATTTTCCAAAGTGGGCAAAAATTTAAAAAAACGACAGGGTCGTTAAGTGTCGAAAAAGTCAAAAATGGGGATTTTCCCAAAACTTGCTAAAAGGGGCCAGGGGGGCAGGCTGAGTGAAAAACGAGCAAAATCAAGCACAGTTGGGGTGTTTTGTGAAAATTGTGAAGGATTTTCCAAAGTGGCCAAAATTTGAAAAAAACGACCAGGCCGTTAAATGTCGAAAAAGTCAAAAATGGGGATATTCCCAAAACTTGCTAAAAGTGGCCGGGGGGCGGGATGAGTGAAAAACGAACAAAATCAAGCACAGTTGGGGTGTTTTGTGAAAATTGTGAAGGATTTTCCAAATTGGGCAAAAAATTTTAAAAAACGACAGGGCCGTTAAGGGTCGAAAAAGTCAAAAATGGGGATTTTTACAAAACTTCCTAAAAGGGGACAGGGGGGCGGGCTGAGTGAGAAACGAGCAAAATGAAGCACAGTTGGGGCGTTTTGTGAAAATTGTGAAGGATTTTCCAAAGTTGGCAAAAATTTAAAAAAACGACAGGGCCGGTAGTGTCGAAAAAGTCAAAAATGGGAATTTTCCCAAACCTTGCTAAAAGGGGCCAAGGGGGCGGGTTGAGTGAAACACGAGCAAAATCAAGCACAGTTGGGGTGTTTTGTGAAAATTGTGAAGGATTTTCCAAAGTGGGCAAAAATTTTAAAAGGCGACAGGGCCGGTAGTGTCGAAAAAGTCAAAAATGTGGATTTTCCCAAAACTTGCTAAAAGTGGCCCGGGGGCGGGATGATTGAGCAAAATCAAGCACAGTTGATGTGTAATGTGAAAATTGTGAAGGATTTTCCAAAGTGGGCAAAAATTTAAAAAGTCGACAGGGCCGGTAGTGTCGAAAATGTCAAAAATGGGGATTTTCCCAAAACTTGCTAAAAGTGGCCGGGGGACGGGCTGAGTGAAAAACGAGCAAATTCAAGCACAGTTGGGGCGTTTTGTGAAAATTGTGAAGGATTTTCCAAAGTGGGCAAAAATTTTAAAAGTCGACAGGGCCGGTAGTGTCGAAAAATTCAAAAATGGGGATATTCCCAAAACTTGCTAAAAAGTGGCCGGGGGGCGGGATGAGTGAAAAACGAGCAAAATCAAGCACAGTTGGGGCGTTTTGTGAAAATTGTGAAGGAATTTCCAAAGTGGGCAAAATTTGAAAAAAACGACAGGGCTGGTAGTGTCGAAAAAGTCAAAAATGGGGATTTTCCAAAAACTTGCTAAAAGGGGCCAGGGGGTCGGGCTGAGTGAAAAACGAGCAAATTCAAGCACAGTTGGGGCGTTTTGTGAAAATTGTGATGGATTTTCCAAAGTGGGCAAAAATTTAAAAAATCGACAGGGCCGTTAAGTGTCGAAAAAGTCAAAAATGGGGATTTTCCCAAAACTTGATAAAAGGGGCCAGCGGGAGGGCTGAGTGAAAAACGAGCAAAATCAAGCACAGTTGGGGCGTTTTGTGAAAATTGTGAAGGATTTTCCAAATTGGGCAAAAAATTTTAAAAAACGACAGGGCAGTTAAGGGTCGAAAAAGTCAAAAATGGGGATTTTTACAAAACTTCCTAAAAGGGGACAGGGGGGCGGGCTGAGTGAGAAAAGAGCAAAATCAAGCACAGTTGGGGCGTTTTGTGAAAATTGTGAAGGATTTTCCAAAGTTGGCAAAAATTAAAAAAAACGACAGGGCCGGTAGTGTCGAAAAAGTCAAAAATGGGAATTTTCCCAAACCTTGCTAAAAGGGGCCAGGGGGGCGGGTTGAGTGAAAAACGAGCAAAATCAAGCACAGTTGGGGTGTTTTGTGAAAATTGTGAAGGATTTTCCAAAGTGGGCAAAAATTTTAAAAGTAGACAGGGCCGGTAGTGTCGAAAAAGTCAAAAATGGGGATATTCCCAAAACTTGCTAAAAAGTGGCCGGGGGGCGGGATGAGTGAAAAACGAGCAAAATCAAGCACAGTTGGGGCGTTTTGTGAAAATTGTGAAGGAATTTCCAAAGTGGGCAAAATTTGAAAAAAACGACAGGGCTGGTAGTGTCGAAAAAGTCAAAAATGGGGATTTTCCAAAAACTTGCTAAAAGGGGCCAGGGGGTCGGGCTGAGTGAAAAACGAGCAAATTCAAGCACAGTTGGGGCGTTTTGTGAAAATTGTGATGGATTTTCCAAAGTGGGCAAAAATTTAAAAAATCGACAGGGCCGTTAAGTGTCGAAAAAGTAAAAAATGGGGATTTTCCCAAAACTTGATAAAAGGGGCCAGCGGGGCGGGCTGAGTGAAAAACGAGCAAAATCAAGCACAGTTGGGGCGTTTTGTGAAAATTGTGAAGGATTTTCCAAATTGGGCAAAAAATTTTTAAAAACGACAGGGCCGTTAAGGGTCGAAAAAGTCAAAAATGGGGATTTTTACAAAACTTCCTAAAAGGGGACAGGGGGGCGGGCTGAGTGAGAAACGAGCAAAATCAAGCACAGTTGGGGCGTTTTGTGAAAATTGTGAAGGATTTTCCAAAGTTGGCAAAAATTTAAAAAAACGACAGGGCCGGTAGTGTCGAAAAAGTCAAAAATGGGAATTTTCCCAAACCTTGCTAAAAGGGGCCAAGGGGGCGGGTTGAGTGAAACACGAGCAAAATCAAGCACAGTTGGGGTGTTTTGTGAAAATTGTGAAGGATTTTCCAAAGTGGGCAAAAATTTTAAAAGGCGACAGGGCCGGTAGTGTCGAAAAAGTCAAAAATGTGGATTTTCCCAAAACTTGCTAAAAGTGGCCCGGGGGCGGGATGATTGAGCAAAATCAAGCACAGTTGATGTGTAATGTGAAAATTGTGAAGGATTTTACAAAGTGGGCAAAAATTTAATAAAACGACAGGGCCGTGAAGGATCGAAAAAGTCAAAAATTGGGATTTTCCCAAACCTAGCTAAAAGGGGCCAGGGGGGCGGGCTGAATGAAAAACGAGCAAAATCAAGCACAGTTGGGGTGTTTTGTGAAAATTGTGAAGGATTTTCCAAAGTGGCCAAAATTTGAAAAAAACGACCGTGCCGTTAAATGTCGAAAAAGTCAAAAATGGGGATATTCCCAAAACTTGCTAAAAGTGGCCGGGGGGCGGGATGAGTGAAAAACGAACAAAATCAAGCACAGTTGGGGTGTTTTGTGAAAATTGTGAAGGATTTTCCAAACCGGGCAAAAATTGAATAAAACGACAGGGCCGGTAGTGTCGAAAATGTCAAAAATGGGGATTTTCCCAAAACTTGCTAAAAGTGGCCGGGGGACGGGCTGAGTGAAAAACGAGCAAATTCAAGCACAGTTGGGGCGTTTTGTGAAAATTGTGATGGATTTTCCAAAGTGGGCAATAAATTTAAAAAATCAACAGGGCCGTTAAGTGTCGAAAAAGTCAAAAATGGGGATTTTCCCAAAACTTGCTAAAAGTGGCCGGGGGGCGGGATGAGTGAAAAACGAGCAAAATCAAGCACAGTTGGGGCGTTTTATGAAAATTGTGAAGGATTTTCCAAAGTGGGCAAAAATTTAAAAAAAAGACAGTGCTGGTAGTGTCGAAAAAGTCAAAAATGGGGATTTTCCCAAAACTTGCAAAAAAGGGGCAGGGGGCGGGCTGAGTGAAAAACGAGCAAAATCAAGCACAGTTGGGGCGTTTTGTGAAAATTGTGAAGGATTTTCCAAAGTGGGCAAAAATTTAAAAAAACGACAGGGCCGTTAAGGGTCGAAAAAGTCAAAAATGGGGATTTTTCCAAACTTTGCTAAAAGGGGCCAGGGGGGCGGGCTGAGTGAAAAACGAGCAAAATCAAGCACGGTTGGGGCGTTTTGTGAAAATTGTGAAGGATTTTCCAAAGTGGGCAATAAATTTAAAAAAACGACAGGGCCGTTAAGTGTCGAAAAAGTCCAAAATGGGGATTTTCCCAAAACTTGATAAAAGGGGCCAGGGGGGGCGAGCTGAGTGAAAAACGAGCAAAATCAAGCACAGTTGGGGCGTTTTATGAAAATTGTGAAGGATTTTCCAAAGTGGGCAATAAATTAAAAAAAACGACAGGGCCGTTAAGTGTCGAAAAAGTCAAAAATGGGGATTTTCCCAAAACTTGATAAAAGGGGCCAGGGGGACGAGCTGAGTGGAAAAACGAGCAAAATCAAGCACAGTTGGGGCGTTTTGTGAAAATTGTGAAGGAATTTCCAAAGTGGGCAAAATTTGAAAAAAACGACAGGGCCGTTAAGGGTGGAAAAAGTAAAAAATGGGGATTTTCCCAAACTTGCTAAAAGGGGCCAGGGGGGCGGGCTGAGTGAAAAACGAGCAAAATCAAGCACGGTTGGGGCGTTTTGTGAAAATTGTGAAGGATTTTCCAAAGTGGGCAATAAATTTAAAAAAACGACAGGGCCGTTAAGTGTCGAAAATGTCAAAAATGGGGATTTTCCCAAAACTTGATAAAAGGGGCCAGGGGGGCGAGCTGAGTGAAAAACGAGCAAAATCAAGCACAGTTGGGGCGTTTTATGAAAATTGTGAAGGATTTTCCAAAGTGGGCAATAAATTAAAAAAAACGACAGGGCCGTTAAGTGTCGAAAAAGTCAAAAATGGGGATTTTCCCAAAACTTGATAAAAGGGGCCAGGGGGACGAGCTGAGTGGAAAAACGAGCAAAATCAAGCACAGTTGGGGCGTTTTGTGAAAATTGTGAAGGAATTTCCAAAGTGGGCAAAATTTGAAAAAAACGACAGGACCGTTAAGGGTGGAAAAAGTCAAAAATGGGTATTTTCCCAAACTTGCTAAAAGGGGCCAGGGGGGCGGGCTGAGTGAAAAACGAGCAAAATCAAGCACAGTTGGGGCGTTTTGTGAAAATTGTGAAGGAATTTCCAAAGTGGGCAAAAATTTGAAAAAAACGACAGGGCCGTTAAGGGTAAAAAAAGTCAAAAATGAGGATTTTCCTAAACTTTGCTAAAAGGGGCCAGGGGGGCGGGCTGAGTGAAAAACGAGCAAATTCAAGCACGGTTGGGGCGTTTTGTGAAAATTGTGAAGGATTTTCCAAAGTGGGCAAAATTTAAAAAAAAGACAGGGCTGGTAGTGTCGAAAAAGTCAAAAATGGGGATTTTCCCAAAACTTGCTAAAAGGGGGCAGGGGGCGGGCTGAGTGAAAAACGAGCAAAATCAAGCACAGTTGGGGCGTTTTGTGAAAATTGTGAAGGATTTTCCAAAGTGGGCAAAAATTTTAAAAGTCGACAGGGCCGGTAGTGTCGAAAAAGTCAAAAATGGGGATATTCCCAAAACTTGCTAAAAAGTGGCCGGGGGGCGGGATGAGTGAAAAACGAGCAAAATCAAGCACAGTTGGGGCGTTTTGTGAAAATTGTGATGGATTTTCCAAAGTGGGCAAAAATTTAAAAAAACGGCAGGGCCGTTAAGTGTCGAAAAAGTCAAAAATGGGGATTTTCCCAAAACTTGATAAAAGGGGCAAGCGGGGCGGGCTGAGTGAAAAACGAGCAAAATCAAGCACAGTTGGGGCGTTTTGTGAAAATTGTGAAGGATTTTCCAAATTGGGCAAAAAATTTTAAAAAACGACAGGGCCGTTAAGGGTCGAAAAAGTCAAAAATGGGGATTTTTACAAAACTTCCTAAAAGGGGACAGGGGGGCGGGCTGAGTGAGAAAGGAGCAAAATCAAGCACAGTTGGGGCGTTTTGTGAAAATTGTGAAGGATTTTCCAAAGTGGGCAAAAATATTAAAAGGCCACAGGGACGGTAGTGTCGAAAAAGTCAAAAATGGGGATTTTCCCAAAACTTGCTAAAAGTGGCCCGGGGGCGGGATGAGTGAGCAAAATCAAGCACAGTTGATGTGTAATGTGAAAATTGTGAAGGATTTTCCAAAGTGGGCAAAAATTTAAAAAAACGACAGGGCCGTTAAGGGTCGAAAAAGTCAAAAATGAGGATTTTCCTAAACTTTGCTAAAAGGGGCCAGGGGGGCGGGCTGAGTGAAAAACGAGCAAATTCAAGCACGGTTGGGGCGTTTTGTGAAAATTGTGAAGGATTTTCCAAAGTGGGCAAAATTTAAAAAAAAGACAGGGCTGGTAGTGTCGAAAAAGTCAAAAATGGGGATTTTCCCAAAACTTGCTAAAAGGGGGCAGGGGGCGGGCTGAGTGAAAAACGAGCAAAATCAAGCACAGTTGGGGCGTTTTGTGAAAATTGTGAAGGATTTTCCAAAGTGGGCAAAAATTTTAAAAGTCGACAGGGCCGGTAGTGTCGAAAAAGTCAAAAATGGGGATATTCCCAAAACTTGCTAAAAAGTGGCCGGGGGGCGGGATGAGTGAAAAACGAGCAAAATCAAGCACAGTTGGGGCGTTTTGTGAAAATTGTGATGGATTTTCCAAAGTGGGCAAAATTTTAAAAAAACGGCAGGGCCGTTAAGTGTCGAAAAAGTCAAAAATGGGGATTTTCCCAAAACTTGATAAAAGGGGCAAGCGGGGCGGGCTGAGTGAAAAACGAGCAAAATCAAGCACAGTTGGGGCGTTTTGTGAAAATTGTGAAGGATTTTCCAAATTGGGCAAAAAATTTTAAAAAACGACAGGGCCGTTAAGGGTCGAAAAAGTCAAAAATGGGGATTTTTACAAAACTTCCTAAAAGGGGACAGGGGGGCTGGCTGAGTGAGAAAGGAGCAAAATCAAGCACAGTTGGGGCGTTTTGTGAAAATTGTGAAGGATTTTCCAAAGTGGGCAAAAATTTTAAAAAAAGACAGTGCTGGTAGTGTCGAAAAAGTCAAAAATGGGGATTTTCCCAAAACTTGCAAAAAAGGGGCAGGGGGCGGGCTCAGTGAAAAACGAGCAAAATCAAGCACAGTTGGGGTGTATTGTGAAAATTGTGAAGGATTTTCCAAAGTGGCCAAAATTTGAAAAAAACGACCGGGCCGTTAAATGTCGAAAAAGTCAAAAATGGGGATATTCCCAAAACTTGCTAAAAGTGGCTGGGGGGTGGGATGAGTGAAAAACGAACAAAATCAAGCACATTTGGGGTGTTTTGTGAAAATTGTGAAGGATTTTCCAAAGTGGGCAAAAATTGAATAAAACGACAGGGCCGTTAGTGTCGAAAATGTCAAAAATGGGGATTTTCCCAAAACTTGCTAAAAGTGGCCGGGGGACGGGCTGAGTGAAAAACGAGCAAAATCAAGCACAGTTGGGGCGTTTTGTGAAAATTGTGAAGGATTTTCCAAAGTGGGCAAAAATTTAAAAAAACGACAGGGCCGTTAAGGGTCGAAAAAGTCAAAAATGGGGATTTTTCCAAACTTTGCTAAAAGGGGCCAGGGGGGCGGGCTGAGTGAAAAACGAGCAAAATCAAGCACGGTTGGGGCGTTTTGTGAAAATTGTGAAGGATTTTCCAAAGTGGGCAATAAATTTAAAAAAACGACAGGGCCGTTAAGTGTCGAAAAAGTCAAAAATGGGGATTTTCCCAAAACTTGATAAAAGGGGCCAGGGGGGCGAGCTGAGTGAAAAACGAGCAAAATCAAGCACAGTTGGGGCGTTTTATGAAAATTGTGAAGGATTTTCCAAAGTGGGCAATAAATTAAAAAAAACGACAGGGCCGTTAAGTGTCGAAAAAGTCAAAAATGGGGATTTTCCCAAAACTTGATAAAAGGGGCCAGGGGGACGAGCTGAGTGGAAAAACGAGCAAAATCAAGCACAGTTGGGGCGTTTTGTGAAAATTGTGAAGGAATTTCCAAGGTGGGCAAAATTTGAAAAAAACGACAGGGCCGTTAAGGGTGGAAAAAGTAAAAAATGGGGATTTTCCCAAACTTGCTAAAAGGGGCCAGGGGGGCGGGCTGAGTGAAAAACGAGCAAAATCAAGCACAGTTTGGGCGTTTTGTGAAAATTGTGAAGGAATTTCCAAAGTGGGCAAAATTTGAAAAAAACGACAGGGCCGTTAAGGGTGGAAAAAGTCAAAAATGGGGATTTTCCCAAACTTGCTAAAAGGGGCCAGGGGGGCGGGCTGAGTGAAAAACGAGCAAAATCAAGCACAGTTGGGGCGTTTTGTGAAAATTGTGAAGGATTTCCAAAGTGGGCAAAAATTTTAAAAGTCGACAGGGCCGGTAGTGTCGAAAAAGTCAAAAATGGGGATATTCCCAAAACTTGCTAAAAAGTGGCCGGGGGGCGGGATGAGTGAAAAACGAGCAAAATCAAGCACAGTTGGGGCGTTTTGTGAAAATTGTGATGGATTTTCCAAAGTGGCCAAAATTTGAAAAAAACGACCGGGCCGTTAAATGTCGAAAAAGTCAAAAATGGGGATATTCCCAAAACTTGCTAAAAGTGGCTGGGGGGTGGGATGAGTGAAAAACGAACAAAATCAAGCACAGTTGGGGCGTTTTGTGAAAATTGTGAAGGATTTTCCAAATTGGGCAAAAAAATTTAAAAAACGACAGGGCCGTTAAGGGTCGAAAAAGTCAAAAATGGGGATTTTTACAAAACTTCCTAAAAGGGGAAAGGGGGGCTGGCTGAGTGAGAAAGGAGCAAAATCAAGCACAGTTGGGGCGTTTTGTGAAAATTGTGAAGGATTTTCCAAAGTGGGCAAAAATAAAAAAAAAAAGACAGTGCTGGTAGTGTCGAAAAAGTCAAAAATGGGGATTTTCCCAAAACTTGCAAAAAAGGGGCAGGGGGCGGGCTCAGTGAAAAACGAGCAAAATCAAGCACAGTTGGGGTGTTTTGTGAAAATTGTGAAGGATTTTCCAAAGTGGCCAAAATTTGAAAAAAACGACCGGGCCGTTAAATGTCGAAAAAGTCAAAAATGGGGGTATTCCCAAAACTTGCTAAAAGTAGCCGGGGGGCGGGATGAGTGAAAAACGAACAAAATCAAGCACATTTGGGGTGTTTTTTGAAAATTGTGAAGGATTTTCCAAACCGGGCAAAAATTGAATAAAACGACAGGGCCGGTAGTGTCGAAAATGTCAAAAATGGGGATTTTCCCAAAACTTGCTAAAAGTGGCCGGGGGACGGGCTGAGTGAAAAACGAGCAAAATCAAGCACAGTTGGGGCGTTTTGTGAAAATTGTGAAGGATTTTCCAAAGTGGGCAAAAATTTAAAAAATCGACAGGGCCGTTAAGTGTCGAAAAAGTCAAAAATGGGGATTTTCCCAAAACTTGATAAAAGGGGCAAGCGGGGCGGGCTGAGTGAAAAACGAGCAAAATCAAGCACGGTTGGGGCGTTTTGTGAAAATTGTGAAGGATTTTCCAAAGTGGGCAATAAATTTAAAAAAACGACAGGGCCGTTAAGTGTCGAAAAAGTCAAAAATGGGGATTTTCCCAAAACTTGATAAAAGGGGCCAGGGGGGCGAGCTGAGTGAAAAACGAGCAAAATCAAGCACAGTTGGGGCGTTTTATGAAAATTGTGAAGGATTTTCCAAAGTGGGCAATAAATTAAAAAAAACGACAGGGCCGTTAAGTGTCGAAAAAGTCAAAAATGGGGATTTTCCCAAAACTTGATAAAAGGGGCCAGGGGGACGAGCTGAGTGGAAAAACGAGCAAAATCAAGCACAGTTGGGGCGTTTTGTGAAAATTGTGAAGGAATTTCCAAAGTGGGCAAAATTTGAAAAAAACGACAGGGCCGTTAAGGGTGGAAAAAGTAAAAAATGGGGATTTTCCCAAACTTGCTAAAAGGGGCCAGGGGGTCGGGCTGAGTGAAAAACGAGCAAAATCAAGCACAGTTGGGGCGTTTTGTGAAAATTGTGAAGGATTTTCCAAAGTGGGCAAAAATTTAAAAAGACCACAGGGCCGGTAGTGTCGAAAAAGTCAAAAATGGGGATTTTCCCAAAACTTGCTAAAAGTGGCCGGGAGGCGGGATGAGTGAGCAAAATCAAGCACAGTTGATGTGTAATGTGAAAATTGTGAAGGATTTTCCAAACCAGGCAAAAATTGAAAAAAACGACAGGGCCGGTACTGTCGAAAAAGTCAAAAATGGGGATTTTCCCAAACCTTGCAAAAAGGGGCCGGGGGGCGGCCTCAGTGAAAAACGAGCAAAATCAAGCACATTTGGGGCGTTTTGTGAAAATTGTGAAGGATTTTCCAAAGTGGGCAAAAATGTTAAAAAACGATAGGGCCGGTAGTGTCAAAAAAGTCAAAAATGGGGATTTTCCCAAAACTTGCTAAAAGTGGCCGGGGGGCGGGATGAGTGAAAAACGAGCAAAATCAAGCACAGTTGGGGTGTTTTGTGAAAATTGTGAAGGATTTTCCAAAGTGTGCAAAAATTTTAAAAGGTGACAGGGCCGGTAGTGTCGAAAAAGTCAAAAATGGGGATTTTCCCAAAACCTGCTAAAAGTGGCCGGGGGGCGGGATGAGTGAGCAAAATCAAGCACAGTTGATGTGTAATGTGAAAATTGTGAAGGATTTTCCAAAGTGGGCAAAAATTTAAAAAAACGACAGGGCCGGTAGTGTCGAAAAAGTCAAAAATGGGGATTTTCCCAAACCTTGCAAAAAGGGGCCGGGGGGCGGCCTCAGTGAAAAACGAGCAAAGTCAAGCACATTTGGGGAGCGTTTTGTGAAAATTGTGAAGGATTTTCCAAAGTGGGAAAAAAATTTTAAAAGGCGACAGGGCCGGTAGTGTCGAAAAAGTCAAAAATGGGGATTTTCCCAAACCTTGCAAAAAGGGGCCGGGGGGCGGCCTCAGTGAAAAACGAGCAAAATCAAGCACATTTGGGGCGTTTTGTGAAAATTGTGAAGGATTTTCCAAAGTGGGCAAAAATGTTAAAAAACGATAGGGCCGGTAGTGTCAAAAAAGTCAAAAATGGGGATTTTCCCAAAACTTGCTAAAAGTGGCCGGGGGGCGGGATGAGTGAAAAACGAGCAAAATCAAGCACAGTTGGGGTGTTTTGTGAAAATTGTGAAGGATTTTCCAAAGTGTGCAAAAATTTTAAAAGGTGACAGGGCCGGTAGTGTCGAAAAAGTCAAAAATGGGGATTTTCCCAAAACCTGCTAAAAGTGGCCGGGGGGCGGGATGAGTGAGCAAAATCAAGCACAGTTGATGTGTAATGTGAAAATTGTGAAGGATTTTCCAAAGTGGGCAAAAATTTAAAAAAACGACAGGGCCGGTAGTGTCGAAAAAGTCAAAAATGGGGATTTTCCCAAACCTTGCAAAAAGGGGCCGGGGGGCGGCCTCAGTGAAAAACGAGCAAAGTCAAGCACATTTGGGGAGCGTTTTGTGAAAATTGTGAAGGATTTTCCAAAGTGGGAAAAAAATTTTAAAAGGCGACAGGGCCGGTAGTGTCGAAAAAGTCAAAAATGGGGATTTTCCCAAAACCTGCTAAAAGTGGCCCAGGGGCGGGATGAGTGAGCAAAATCAAGCACAGTTGATGTGTAATGTGAAAATTGTGAAGGATTTTCCAAAGTGGGCAAAAATTTAGAAAAACGACAGGGCCGTTAACGGTCGAAAAAGTCAAAAATGGCGATTTTCCCAAAACTTGCTAAAAGGGGTCAGGGGGGCGGGCTGTGTGAAAAACGAGAAAAATCAAGCACAGTTGGGGCATTTGTGAAAATTGTGAAGGATTTTCCAAACCAGGCAAAAATTGAAAAAAACGACAGGGCCGGTAGTGTCGAAAAAGTCAAAAATGCGGATTTTCCCAAACCTTGCAAAAAGAGGCCCGGGGGTGGGCTCAGTAAAAAACGAGCGAAATCAAGCACATTTGGGGCGTTTTGTGAAAATTGTGAAGGATTTTCCAAAGTGGGCAAAAATGTTAAAAGGCCACAGGGACGGTAGTGTCGAAAAAGTTAAAAAATGGGATTTTCCCAAAACTTGCTAAAAGGGGCCAGGGGGGCGGGCTGAGTGAAACACGAGCAAAATCAAGCACAGTTGGGGTGTTTTGTGAAAATTGTGAAGGATTTTCCAAAGTGGGCAAAAATTTTAAAAGGCGACAGGGCCGGTAGTGTCGAAAAAGTCAAAAATGTGGATTTTCCCAAAACTTGCTAAAAGTGGCCGGGGGGCGGGATGTTTGAAAAACGAGCAAAATCAAGCACAGTTGGGGCGTTTTGTGAAAATTGTGAAGGATTTTCCAAAGTGGGCAAAAATTTAAAAAAGACCACAGGGCCGGTAGTGTCGAAAAAGTCAAAAATGGGGATTTTCCCAAAACTTGCTAAAAGTGGCCGTGAGGCGGGATGAGTGAGCAAAATCAAGCACAGTTGATGTGTAATGTGAAAATTGTGAAGGATTTTCCAAACCAGGCAAAAATTGAAAAAAACGACAGGGCCGGTACTGTCGAAAAAGTCAAAAATGGGGATTTTCCCAAACCTTGCAAAAAGGGGCCGGGGGGCGGCCTCAGTGAAAAACGAGCAAAATCAAGCACATTTGGGGCGTTTTGTGAAAATTGTGAAGGATTTTCCAAAGTGGGCAAAAATGTTAAAAAACGATAGGGCCGGTAGTGTCAAAAAAGTCAAAAATGGGGATTTTCCCAAAACTTGCTAAAAGTGGCCGGGGGCGGGATGAGTGAAAAACGAGCAAAATCAAGCACAGTTGGGGTGTTTTGTGAAAATTGTGAAGGATTTTCCAAAGTGGGCAAAAATTTTAAAAGGTGACAGGGCCGGTAGTGTCGAAAAAGTCAAAAATGGGGATTTTCCCAAAACCTGCTAAAAGTGGCCGGGGGGCGGGATGAGTGAGCAAAATCAAGCACAGTTGATGTGTAATGTGAAAATTGTGAAGGATTTTCCAAACCAGGCAAAAATTGAAAAAAACGACAGGGCCGGTAGTGTCGAAAAAGTCAAAAATGCGGATTTTCCCAAACCTTGCAAAAAGGGGCCGGGGGCGGGATCAGTAAAAAATTAGCGAAATCAAGCATATTTGGGGCGTTTTGTGAAAATTGTGAAGGATTTTCCAAAGTGGGCAAAAATTTAAAAAAACGACAGGGCCGGTAGTGTCGAAAAAGTCAAAAATGGGGATTTTCCCAAACCTTGCAAAAAGGGGCCGGGGGGCGGCCTCAGTGAAAAACGAGCAAAATCAAGCACATTTGGGGAGCGTTTTGTGAAAATTGTGAAGGATTTTCCAAAGTGGGAAAAAAATTTAAAAAAACGACAGGGCCGGTAGTGTCGAAAAAGTCAAAAATGGGGATTTTCCCAAAACCTGCTAAAAGTGGCCCAGGGGCGGGATGAGTGAGCAAAATCAAGCACAGTTGATGTGTAATGTGAAAATTGTGAAGGATTTTCCAAAGTGGGCAAAAATTTAATAAAACGACAGGGCCGTTAAGGGTCGAAAAAGTCAAAAATTGGGATTTTCCCAAACTTTGGTAAAAGGGGCCAGGGGGGCGGGATGAGTGAAAAACTAGCAAAATCAAGCACGGTTGGGGCGTTTTGTGAAAATTGTGAAGGATTTTCCAAAGTGGGCAAAAATTAAAAAAAAAAGACAGGGCTGGTAGTGTCGAAAAAGTCAAAAATGTGGATTTTCCCAAAACTTGCAAAAAGGGGGCAGGGGATGGGCTGAGTGAAAAACGAGCAAAATCAAGCACAGTTGGGGCGTTTTGTGAAAATTGTGAAGGATTTTCCAAAGTGGGCAAAAATGTTGAAAGGCCACAGGGACGGTAGTGTCGAAAAAGTCAAAAAGGGGGATTTTCCCAAACCTAGCTAAAAGGGGCCGGGGGGCGGGATGATTAAAAAACGAGCAAAGTAAAGCACATTTGGGGCGTTTTGTGAAAATTGTGAAGGATTTTCCAAAGTGGGCAAAAATTTTAAAAGGCGACAGGGCCGGTAGTGTCGAAAAAGTCAAAAATGGGGATTTTCCCAAAACCTGCTAAAATTGGCCCGGGGGCGGGATGAGTGATCAAAATCAAGCACAGTTGATGTGTAATGTGAAAATTGTGAAGGATTTTCCAAAGTGGGCAAAAATTTAATAAAACGACAGGGCCGTTAAGGGTCGAAAAAGTCAAAAATTGGGATTTTCCCAAACTTTGGTAAATGGGGCCAGGGGGGCGGGCTGAGTGAAAAACGAGCAAAATCAAGCACGGTTGGGGCGTTTTGTGAAAATTGTGAAGGATTTTCCAAAGTGGGCAAAAATGTTAAAAGGGACGGTAGTGTCGAAAAAGTTAAAAAAGGGGATTTTCCCAAACCTTGCTAAAAGTGGCCGGGGGCGGGATGAGTGAAAAACGAGCAAAATCAAGCACATTTGGGGCGTTTTGTGAAAATTGTGAAGGATTTTCCAAAGTGGGCAAAAATGTTAAAAGGCCACAGGGACGGTAGTGTCGAAAAAGTCAAAAATGGGGATTTTCCCAAAACTTGCTAAAAGTGGCCCGAGGGCGGGATGAGTGAGCAAAATCAAGCACAGTTGATGTGTAATGTGAAAATTGTGAAGGATTTTCCAAAGTGGGCAAAAATTTAAAAAAACGACAAGGCCGTTAAGGGTCGAAAAAGTCAAAAATGAGGATTTTCCTAAACTTTGCTAAAAGGGGCCAGGGGGGCGGGCTGAGTGAAAAACGAGCAAAATCAAGCATAGTTGGGGCGTTTTGTGAAAATTGTGAAGGATTTTCCAAATTGGGCAAAAAATTTTAAAAAACGACAGGGCCGTTAAGGGTCGAAAAAGTTAAAAAATGGGGATTTTTACAAAACTTCCTAAAAGGGGACAGGGGGGCGGGCTGAGTGAAAAACGAGCAAATTCAAGCACGGTTGGGGCGTTTTGTGAAAATTGTGAAGGATTTTCCAAAGTGGGCAAAATTTAAAAAAAAGACAGGGCTGGTAGTGTCGAAAAAGTCAAAAATGGGGATTTTCCCAAAACTTGCTAAAAGGGGGCAGGGGGCGGGCTGAGTGAAAAACGAGCAAAATCAAGCACAGTTGGGGCGTTTTGTGAAAATCGTGAAGGATTTTCCAAAGTGGGCAAAAATTTTAAAAGTCGACAGGGCCGGTAGTGTCGAAAAAGTCAAAAATGGGGATATTCCCAAAACTTGCTAAAAAGTGGCCGGGGGGCGGGATGAGTGAAAAACGAGCAAAATCAAGCACAGTTGGGGCGTTTTGTGAAAATTGTGATGGATTTTCCAAAGTGGGCAAAAATTTAAAAAAACGGCAGGGCTGTTAAGTGTCGAAAAAGTCAAAAATGGGGATTTTCCCAAAACTTGATAAAAGGGGCAAGCGGGGCGGGCTGAGTGAAAAACGAGCAAAATCAAGCACAGTTGGGGCGTTTTGTGAAAATTGTGAAGGATTTTCCAAATTGGGCAAAAAATTTTAAAAAACGACAGGGCCGTTAAGGGTCGAAAAAGTCAAAAATGGGGATTTTTACAAAACTTCCTAAAAGGGGACAGGGGGGCTGGCTGAGTGAGAAAGGAGCAAAATCAAGCACAGTTGGGGCGTTTTGTGAAAATTGTGAAGGATTTTCCAAAGTGGGCAAAAATTAAAAAAAAAGACAGTGCTGGTAGTGTCGAAAAAGTCAAAAATGGGGATTTTCCCAAAACTTGCAAAAAAGGGGCAGGGGGCGGGCTCAGTGAAAAACGAACAAAATCAAGCACAGTTGGGGTGTTTTGTGAAAATTGTGAAGGATTTTCCAAAGTGGCCAAAATTTGGAAAAAACGACCGGGCCGTTAAATGTCGAAAAAGTCAAAAATGGGGATATTCCCAAAACTTGCTAAAAGTGGCCGGGGGGCGGGATGAGTGAAAAACGAACAAAATCAAGCACATTTGGGGTGTTTTGTGAAAATTGTGAAGGATTTTCCAAACCGGGCAAAAATTGAATAAAACGACAGGGCCGTTAAGTGTCGAAAATGTCAAAAATTGGGATTTTCCCAAAACTTGCAAAAAAGGGGCAGGGGGCGGGCTCAGTGAAAAACGAGCAAAATCAAGCACAGTTGGGGCGTTTTGTGAAAATTGTGAAGGATTTTCCAAAGTGGGCAAAAATTTAAAAAATCGACAGGGCCGTTAAGTGTCGAAAAAGTCAAAAATGGGGATTTTCCCAAAACTTGATAAAAGGGGCAAGCGGGGCGGGCTGAGTGAAAAACGAGCAAAATCAAGCACAGTTGGGGCGTTTTGTGAAAATTGTGAAGGATTTTCCAAATTGGGCAAAAAATTTTAAAAAACGACAGGGCCGTTAAGGGTCGAAAAAGTCAAAAATGGGGATTTTTACAAAACTTCCTAAAAGGGGACAGGGGGGCTGGCTGAGTGAGAAAGGAGCAAAATCAAGCACAGTTGGGGCGTTTTGTGAAAATTGTGAAGGATTTTCCAAAGTGGGCAAAAATTTAAAAAAACGACAGGGCCGTTAAGGGTCGAAAAAGTCAAAAATGGGGATTTTTCCAAACTTTGCTAAAAGGGGCCAGGGGGGCGGGCTGAGTGAAAAACGAGCAAAATCAAGCACGGTTGGGGCGTTTTGTGAAAATTGTGAAGGATTTTCCAAAGTGGGCAATAAATTTAAAAAAACGACAGGGCCGTTAAGTGTCGAAAAAGTCCAAAATGGGGATTTTCCCAAAACTTGATAAAAGGGGCCAGGGGGGGCGAGCTGAGTGAAAAACGAGCAAAATCAAGCACAGTTGGGGCGTTTTATGAAAATTGTGAAGGATTTTCCAAAGTGGGCAATAAATTAAAAAAAACGACAGGGCCGTTAAGTGTCGAAAAAGTCAAAAATGGGGATTTTCCCAAAACTTGATAAAAGGGGCCAGGGGGACGAGCTGAGTGGAAAAACGAGCAAAATCAAGCACAGTTGGGGCGTTTTGTGAAAATTGTGAAGGAATTTCCAAAGTGGGCAAAATTTGAAAAAAACGACAGGGCCGTTAAGGGTGGAAAAAGTAAAAAATGGGGATTTTCCCAAACTTGCTAAAAGGGGCCAGGGGGGCGGGCTGAGTGAAAAACGAGCAAAATCAAGCACAGTTTGGGCGTTTTGTGAAAATTGTGAAGGAATTTCCAAAGTGGGCAAAATTTGAAAAAAACGACAGGGCCGTTAAGGGTGGAAAAAGTCAAAAATGGGGATTTTCCCAAACTTGCTAAAAGGGGCCAGGGGGCGGGCTGAGTGAAAAACGAGCAAAATCAAGCACAGTTGGGGCGTTTTGTGAAAATTGTGAAGGATTTTCCAAAGTGGGCAAAAATTTTAAAAGTCGACAGGGCCGGTAGTGTCGAAAAAGTCAAAAATGGGGATAATCCCAAAACTTGCTAAAAAGTGGCCGGGGGGCGGGATGAGTGAAAAACGAGCAAAATCAAGCACAGTTGGGGCGTTTTGTGAAAATTGTGATGGATTTTCCAAAGTGGGCAAAAATTTAAAAAAACGGCAGGGCCGTTAAGTGTCGAAAAAGTCAAAAATGGGGATTTTCCCAAAACTTGATAAAAGGGGCAAGCGGGGCGGGCTGAGTGAAAAACGAGCAAAATCAAGCACAGTTGGGGCGTTTTGTGAAAATTGTGAAGGATTTTCCAAATTGGGCAAAAAATTTTAAAAAACGACAGGGCCGTTAAGGGTCGAAAAAGTCAAAAATGGGGATTTTTACAAAACTTCCTAAAAGGGGACAGGGGGGCTGGCTGAGTGAGAAAGGAGCAAAATCAAGCACAGTTGGGGCGTTTTGTGAAAATTGTGAAGGATTTTCCAAAGTGGGCAAAAATTTAAAAAAAAGACAGTGCTGGTAGTGTCGAAAAAGTCAAAAATGGGGATTTTCCCAAAACTTGCAAAAAAGGGGCAGGGGGCGGGCTCAGTGAAAAACGAGCAAAATCAAGCACAGTTGGGGTGTTTTGTGAAAATTGTGAAGGATTTTCCAAAGTGGCCAAAATTTGAAAAAAACGACCGGGCCGTTAAATGTCGAAAAAGTCAAAAATGGGGATATTCCCAAAACTTGCTAAAAGTGGCCGGGGGGCGGGATGAGTGAAAAACGAACAAAATCAAGCACATTTGGGGTGTTTTGTGAAAATTGTGAAGGATTTTCCAAACCGGGCAAAAATTGAATATAACGACAGGGCCGGTAGTGTCGAAAATGTCAAAAATGGGGATTTTCCCAAAACTTGCTAAAAGTGGCCGGGGGACGGGCTGAGTGAAAAACGAGCAAAATCAAGCACAGTTGGGGCGTTTTGTGAAAATTGTGAAGGATTTTCCAAAGTGGGCAATTATTTAAAAAATCGACAGGGCCGTTAAGTGTCGAAAAAGTCAAAAATGGGGATTTTCCCAAAACTTGATAAAAGGGGCAAGCGGGGCGGGCTGAATGAAAAACGAGCAAAATCAAGCACGGTTGGGGCGTTTTGTGAAAATTGTGAAGGATTTTCCAAAGTGGGCAATAAATTTAAAAAAACGACAGGGCCGTTAAGTGTCGAAAAAGTCAAAAATGGGGATTTTCCCAAAACTTGATAAAAGGGGCCAGGGGGGCGAGCTGAGTGAAAAACGAGCAAAATCAAGCACAGTTGGGGCGTTTTATGAAAATTGTGAAGGATTTTCCAAAGTGGGCAATAAATTAAAAAAACGACAGGTCCGTTAAGTGTCGAAAAAGTCAAAAATGGGGATTTTCCCAAAACTTGATAAAAGGGGCCAGGGGGACGAGCTGAGTGGAAAAACGAGCAAAATCAAGCACAGTTGGGGCGTTTTGTGAAAATTGTGAAGGAATTTCCAAAGTGGGCAAAATTTGAAAAAAACGACAGGGCCGTTAAGGGTGGAAAAAGTAAAAAATGGGGATTTTCCCAAACTTGCTAAAAGGGGCCAGGGGGTCGGGCTGAGTGAAAAACGAGCAAAATCAAGCACAGTTGGGGCGTTTTGTGAAAATTGTGAAGGATTTTCCAAAGTGGGCAAAAATTTAAAAAGACCACAGGGCCGGTAGTGTCGAAAAAGTCAAAAATGGGGATTTTCCCAAAACTTGCTAAAAGTGGCCGGGAGGCGGGATGAGTGAGCAAAATCAAGCACAGTTGATGTGTAATGTGAAAATTGTGAAGGATTTTCCAAACCAGGCAAAAATTGAAAAAAAACGACAGGGGCCGGTACTGTCGAAAAAGTCAAAAATGGGGATTTTCCCAAACCTTGCAAAAAGGGGCCGGGGGGCGGCCTCAGTGAAAAACGAGCAAAATCAAGCACATTTGGGGCGTTTTGTGAAAATTGTGAAGGATTTTCCAAAGTGGGCAAAAATGTTAAAAAACGATAGGGCCGGGTAGTGTCAAAAAAGTCAAAAATGGGGATTTTCCCAAAACTTGCTAAAAGTGGCCGGGGGGCGGGATGAGTGAAAAACGAGCAAAATCAAGCACAGTTTGGGCGTTTTGTGAAAATTGTGAAGGAATTTCCAAAGTGGGCAAAATTTGAAAAAAACGACAGGGCCGTTAAGGGTGGAAAAAGTCAAAAATGGGGATTTTCCCAAACTTGCTAAAAGGGGCCAGGGGGGCGGGCTGAGTGAAAAACGAGCAAAATCAAGCACAGTTGGGGCGTTTTGTGAAAATTGTGAAGGATTTTCCAAAGTGGGCAAAAATTTTAAAAGTCGACAGGGCCGGTAGTGTCGAAAAAGTCAAAAATGGGGATAATCCCAAAACTTGCTAAAAAGTGGCCGGGGGGCGGGATGAGTGAAAAACGAGCAAAATCAAGCACAGTTGGGGCGTTTTGTGAAAATTGTGATGGATTTTCCAAAGTGGGCAAAAATTTAAAAAACGGCAGGGCCGTTAAGTGTCGAAAAAGTCAAAAATGGGGATTTTCCCAAAACTTGATAAAAGGGGCAAGCGGGGCGGGCTGAGTGAAAAACGAGCAAAATCAAGCACAGTTGGGGCGTTTTGTGAAAATTGTGAAGGATTTTCCAAATTGGGCAAAAAATTTTAAAAAACGACAGGGCCGTTAAGGGTCGAAAAAGTCAAAAATGGGGATTTTCCCAAACTTGCTAAAAGGGGCCAGGGGGGCGGGCTGAGTGAAAAACGAGCAAAATCAAGCACAGTTTGGGCGTTTTGTGAAAATTGTGAAGGAATTTCCAAAGTGGGCAAAATTTGAAAAAAACGACAGGGCCGTTAAGGGTGGAAAAAGTCAAAAATGGGGATTTTCCCAAACTTGCTAAAAGGGGCCAGGGGGGCGGGCTGAGTGAAAAACGAGCAAAATCAAGCACAGTTGGGGCGTTTTGTGAAAATTGTGAAGGATTTTCCAAAGTGGGCAAAAATTTTAAAAGTCGACAGGGCCGGTAGTGTCGAAAAAGTCAAAAATGGGGATAATCCCAAAACTTGCTAAAAAGTGGCCGGGGGGCGGGATGAGTGAAAAACGAGCAAAATCAAGCACAGTTGGGGCGTTTTGTGAAAATTGTGAAGGATTTTCCAAAGTGGGCAAAAATTTAAAAAAACGGCAGGGCCGTTAAGTGTCGAAAAAGTCAAAAATGGGGATTTTCCCAAAACTTGATAAAAGGGGCAAGCGGGGCGGGCTGAGTGAAAAACGAGCAAAATCAAGCACAGTTGGGGCGTTTTGTGAAAATTGTGAAGGATTTTCCAAATTGGGCAAAAAATTTTAAAAAACGACAGGGCCGTTAAGGGTCGAAAAAGTCAAAAATGGGGATTTTTACAAAACTTCCTAAAAGGGGACAGGGGGGCTGGCTGAGTGAGAAAGGAGCAAAATCAAGCACAGTTGGGGCGTTTTGTGAAAATTGTGAAGGATTTTCCAAAGTGGGCAAAAATTTAAAAAAAAGACAGTGCTGGTAGTGTCGAAAAAGTCAAAAATGGGGATTTTCCCAAAACTTGCAAAAAAGGGGCAGGGGGGGCGGGCTCAGTGAAAAACGAGCAAAATCAAGCACAGTTGGGGTGTTTTGTGAAAATTGTGAAGGATTTTCCAAAGTGGCCAAAATTTGAAAAAAACGACCGGGCCGTTAAATGTCGAAAAAAGTCAAAAATGGGGATATTCCCAAAACTTGCTAAAAGTGGCCGGGGGGCGGGATGAGTGAAAAACGAACAAAATCAAGCACATTTGGGGTGTTTTGTGAAAATTGTGAAGGATTTTCCAAACCGGGCAAAAATTGAATAAAACGACAGGGCCGGTAGTGTCGAAAATGTCAAAAATGGGGATTTTCCCAAAACTTGCTAAAAGTGGCCGGGGGACGGGCTGAGTGAAAAACGAGCAAAATCAAGCACAGTTGGGGCGTTTTGTGAAAATTGTGAAGGATTTTCCAAAGTGGGCAATTATTTAAAAAATCGACAGGGCCGTTAAGTGTCGAAAAAGTCAAAAATGGGGATTTTCCCAAAACTTGATAAAAGGGGCAAGCGGGGCGGGGCTGAGTGAAAAACGAGCAAAATCAAGCACGGTTGGGGCGTTTTGTGAAAATTGTGAAGGATTTTCCAAAGTGGGCAATAAATTTAAAAAAACGACAGGGCCGTTAAGTGTCGAAAAAGTCAAAAATGGGGATTTTCCCAAAACTTGATAAAAGGGGCCAGGGGGGCGAGCTGAGTGAAAAACGAGCAAAATCAAGCACAGTTGGGGCGTTTTATGAAAATTGTGAAGGATTTTCCAAAGTGGGCAATAAATTAAAAAAAACGACAGGGCCGTTAAGTGTCGAAAAAGTCAAAAATGGGGATTTTCCCAAAACTTGATAAAAGGGGCCAGGGGGACGAGCTGAGTGGAAAAACGAGCAAAATCAAGCACAGTTGGGGCGTTTTGTGAAAATTGTGAAGGAATTTCCAAAGTGGGCAAAATTTGAAAAAAACGACAGGGCCGTTAAGGGTGGAAAAAGTAAAAAATGGGGATTTTCCCAAACTTGCTAAAAGGGGCCAGGGGGTCGGGCTGAGTGAAAAACGAGCAAAATCAAGCACAGTTGGGGCGTTTTGTGAAAATTGTGAAGGATTTTCCAAAGTGGGCAAAAAATTTAAAAAGACC
>NW_026910245.1:57500-101289 GCF_963691925.1 Scomber scombrus | reverse complement strand
AACAGCGTTCATGGAAAATGTGGGTTTAATTTTGATACATAGTAAACAACATCACTGACATGAAAGCTGTTGGTCTTATTTTTTCATGGTAATTATACCAAGGTATAACATTTCATTTGACACACTGATGTTTTCTCAAAGTTAACCCTCATGATACTTTTAAACCACTTTTCATCACAATAAACACATGGAAATAATGTCTGATTGTGACTAAGTGCTTGATAATAAAATGCAAATTTCATTCAATTCTGTTTAATTGAATTGTTTGTTTTTTGTCACTGCAGACATCCGATTCATTTGGAAGGAACACCTGAGTTAAGCGTATAAATTAACATATTGTCATTATAATTAGTGATCTGAAATATGTTCTTTTTGGTCCGCTCAGTGAATAGATCACAGACTACCTGGTATCAAGAAATGATTTGTGCTTGTGAGTCAGAACTGAGTGAATTGATTACTCCTCAGAAGAGGAAGCAAGTTTTAATAAAATGATTTCAATTAAAGTCATTTTACAGTGAGTTATTACTTTTTTTAAAGAAACTAACCTTTGATGATCTGTCTGGATAAAGATTGGTCCTTATGCTGCCTGGCTGATTCTCATTGTCCAGGAAATGGGATCAAAGATTTCTCAGAATGAATGAGAAATGACATTATTCTTAGTACATTTCACAAAATAATGAATATGTTTTGTTTATTAATTTATTGCCCACTTTGGAAAATCCTTCACAATTTTCATAAAACGCCCCAACTGTGCTTGATTTTGCTCGTTTTTCACTCAGCTCGCCCCCCTGGCCCCTTTTATCAAGTTTTGGGAAAATCCCCATTTTTGACTTTTTCGACACTTAACGGCCCTGTCGTTTTTTTAAATTTATTGCCCACTTTGGAAAATCCTTCACAATTTTCACAAAACGCCCCAACCGTGCTTGATTTTGCTCGTTTTTCACTCAGCCCGCCCCCTGGCCCCTTTTAGCAAAGTTTGGAAAAATCCCCATTTTTGACTTTTTCGACCCTTAACGGCCCTGTCGTTTTTTTAAATTTTTGCCCACTTTGGAAAATCCTTCACAATTTTCACAAAACGCCCCAACTGTGCTTGATTTTGCTCGTTTTTCACTCAGCCCGCCCCCTGGCCCCTTTTTTGCAAGTTTTGGGAAAATCCCCATTTTTGACTTTTTCGACACTACCAGCACTGTCTTTTTTTTAAATTTTTACCCACTTTGGAAAATCCTTCACAATTTTCACAAAACGCCCCAACTGTGCTTGATTTTGCTCGTTTTTCACTCAGCCCCCCCCCCCCCCCCCCCGGCCCGTTTTAGCAAGTTTTGGGAAAATCCCCATTATTGACTTTTTCAACACTACCAGCCCTGTCTTTTTTTTTTTTTAAATTTTTGCCCACTTTGGAAAATCCTTCACAATTTTCATAAAACGCCCCAACTGTGCTTGATTTTTCTCGTTTTTCACTCATCCCGCCCCCCCGGCCACTTTTTAGCAAGTTTTGGAAATATCCTGATTTTTGACTTTTTCGACACTACCGGCCCTGTCGACTTTTAAAATTTTTGCCCACTTTGGAAAATCCTTCACAATTTTCACAAAACACCCCAACTGTGCTTGATTTTGCTCGTTTTTCACTCAGCCCGCCCCCCTGGCCCCTTTTAGCAAGTTTTTGGAAAATCCCCATTTTTGACTTTTTCGACACTACCAGCCCTGGTGTTTTTTTTCAAATTTTGCCCACTTTGGGAATTCCTTCACAATTTTCACAAAACGCCCCCAACTGTGCTTGATTTTGCTCGTTTTTCACTCAGCCCGTCCCCCGGCCACTTTTAGCAAGTTTTGGGAAAATCCCCATTTTTGACATTTTCGACACTACCGGCCCTGTCGTTTATTCAATTTTTGCCCGGTTTGGAAAATCCTTCACAATTTTCACAAAACACCCCAACTGTGCTTGATTTTGTTCGTTTTTCACTCATCCCGCCCCCCGGCCACTTTTAGCAAGTTTTGGGAATATCCCCATTTTTGACTTTTTCGACATTTAACGGCCCGGTCGTTTTTTTCAAATTTTGGCCACTTTGGAAAATCCTTCACAATTTTCACAAAACACCCCAACTGTGCTTGATTTTGCTCGTTTTTCATTCAGCCCGCCCCCCTGGCCCCTTTTAGCAAGGTTTGGGAAAAATCCCCATTTTTGACTTTTTCGACCCTTAACGGCCCTGTCGTTTTTTTCAAACTTTGCCCACTTTGGAAAATCCTTCACAATTTCACAAAACGCCCCAACTGTGCTTGATTTTGCTCGTTTTTCACTCAGCCTGCCCCCCTGGCCCCTTTTAGCAAGTTTTGGGAAAATCCCCATTTTTGACTTTTTCGACACTTAACGACCCTGTCGTTTTTTTAAATTTTTGCCCACTTTGGAAAATCCTTCACAATTTTCACACAACGCCCCAACTGTGCTTGAATTTGCACGTTTTTCACTCAGCCCGCCCCCTGGCCCCTTTTAGCAAGTTTTGGGAAAATCCCCATTTTGACTTTTTCGACACTTAACGGCCCTGCCGTTTTTTTAAATTTTTGCCCACTTTGGAAAATCCTTCACAATTTTCACAAAACGCCCCAACTGTGCTTGAATTTGCTCGTTTTTCACTCAACCCGCCCCCTGGCCCCTTTTAGCAAGTTTTGGGAAACTCCCCATTTTGACTTTTTCGACCCTTAACGGCCCGGTCGTTTTTTTAAGTTTTTGCCCACTTTTCGAAAATCCTTCACAATTTTCACAAAACGCCCCAACTGTGCTTGATTTTGCTCGTTTTTCACTCAGCCCGCCCCCTGCCCCCTTTTAGCAAGTTTTGGGAAAATCCCCATTTTTGACTTTTTCGACACTACCAGCCCTGTCTTTTTTTAAATTTTGCCCACTTTGGAAAATCCTTCACAATTTTCACAAAACGCCCCAACCGTGCTTGAATTTGCTCGTTTTTCACTCAGCCCGCCCTCTGGCCCCTTTTAGCAAAGTTTAGGAAAATCCTCATTTTTGACTTTTTCGACACTTAACGGCCCTGTCGTTTTTTAAATTTTTGCCCACTTTGGAAAATCCTTCACAATTTTCACATTACACATCAACTGTGCTTGATTTTGCTCACTCATCCCACCCCCGGGCCACTTTTAGCAAGTTTTGGGAAAATCCCCATTTTTGACTTTTTCGACACTACCGTCCCTGTGGCCTTTTAACATTTTTGCCCACTTTGGAAATTCCTTCACAATTTTCACAAAACGCCCCAACTGTGCTTGATTTTGCTCGTTTTTCCACTCAGCTCGTCCCCCTGGCCCCTTTTATCAAGTTTTGGGAAAATCCCCATTTTTGACTTTTTCGACACTTAACGGCCCCTGTCGTTTTTTTTAATTTATTGCCCACTTTGGAAAATCCTTCACAATTTTCATAAAACGCCCCCAACTGTGCTTGATTTTGCTCGTTTTTCACTCAGCCCCCCCCCCCCCCCCCCCCCCCGGCCCGTTTTAGCAAGTTTTGGGAAAATCCCCATTTTTGACTTTTTCAACACTACCAGCCATGTCTTTTTTTTTTTTAATTTTTGCCCACTTTGGAAAATCCTTCACAATTTTCATAAAACGCCCCAACTGTGCTTGATTTTGCTCGTTTTTCACTCATCCCGACCCCCGGCCACTTTAGCAAGTTTTGGGAAAATCCACATTTTTGACTTTTTCGACACTACCAGCCGTGTCTTATTTTTAAATTTTTGCCAACTTTGGAAAATCCTTCACAATTTTTACAAAACGCCCCAACCGTGCTTGATTTTGCTCGTTTTTCACTCAGCCCGCCCCCCTGGCCCCTTTTAGCAAAGTTTGGAAAAATCCCCATTTTTGACTTTTTCGACCCTTAACGGCCCTGTCGTTTTTTTTAATTTTTGCCCACTTTGGAAAATCCTTCACAATTTTCACAAAACGCCCCTACTCAGTTGATTTTGCTCGTTTTTCACTCAGCCCGCCCCCTGGCCCCTTTTTTGCAAGTTTTGGGAAAATCCCCATTTTTGACTTTTTCGACACTACCAGCACTGTCTTTTTTTTAAATTTTTGCCCACTTTGGAAAATCCTTCACAATTTTCACAAAACGCCCCAACTGTGCTTGATTTTGCTCGTTTTTCACTCAGCCCCCCCCCCCCCCCCCCCCCTGGCCCCTTTTAGCAAAGTTTAGGAAAATCCTCATTTTTGACTTTTTCGACACTTAACGGCCCTGTCGTTTTTTTAAATTTTTGCCCACTTTGGAAAAACCTTCACAATTTTCACATTACACATCAACTGTGCTTGATTTTGCTCACTCATCCCGCCCCCGGGCCACTTTTAGCAAGTTTTGGGAAAATCCCCATTTTTGACTTTTTCGACACTACCGTCCCTGTGGCCTTTTAACATTTTTGCCCACTTTGGAAATTCCTTCACAATTTTCACAAAACCGCCCCAACTGTGCTTGATTTTGCTCGTTTTTCCACTCAGCTCGTCCCCCTGGCCCCTTTTATCAAGTTTTGGGAAAATCCCCATTTTTGACTTTTTCGACACTTAACGGCCCTGTCGTTTTTTTTAATTTATTGCCCACTTTGGAAAATCCTTCACAATTTTCATAAAACGCCCCAACTGTGCTTGATTTTGCTCGTTTTTCACTCAGCTCGCCCCCCTGGCCCCTTTTATCAAGTTTTGGGAAAATCCCCCATTTTTGACTTTTTCGACACTTAACGGCCCTGTCGTTTTTTTAAATTTATTGCCCACTTTGGAAAATCCTTCACAATTTTCACAAAACGCCCCGACCGTGCTTGATTTTTGCTCGTTTTTCACTCAGCCCCCCCCCCTGGCCCCTTTTAGCAAAGTTTGGAAAAATCCCCATTTTTGACTTTTTCGACCCTTAACGCCCCGTCGTTTTTTTAAATTTTTGCCCACTTTGGAAAATCCTTCACAATTTTCACAAAACGCCCCAACTGTGCTTGATTTTGCTCGTTTTTCACTCAGCCCGCCCCCCGGCCCCTTTTTTGCAAGTTTTGGGAAAATCCCCATTTTTGACTTTTTTCGACACTACCAGCACTGTCTTTTTTTTAAATTTTTGCCCACTTTGGAAAATCCTTCACAATTTTCACAAAACGCCCCAACTGTGCTTGATTTTGCTCGTTTTTCACTCAGCCCCCCCCCCCCCCCCCCCCCCCCCCCCGGCCCGTTTTAGCAAGTTTTGGGAAAATCCCCATTTTTGACTTTTTCAACACTACCAGCCCTGTCTTTTTTTTTTTTTAAATTTTTGCCCACTTTGGAAAATCCTTCACAATTTTCATAAAACGCCCCAACTGTGCTTGATTTTGCTCGTTTTTCACTCATCCCGACCCCCGGCCACTTTTAGCAAGTTTTGGGAAAATCCACATTTTTGACTTTTTCGACACTACCAGCCGTGTCTTATTTTTAAATTTTTGCCAACTTTGGAAAATCCTTCACAATTTTTACAAAACGCCCCAACCGTGCTTGATTTTGCTCGTTTTTCACTCAGCCCGCCCCCCTGGCCCCTTTTACCAAAGCTTGGGAAAATCCCAATTTTTGACTTTTTCGACCCTTAACGGCCCTGTCGTTTTATTAAATTTTTGCCCACTTTGGAAAATCCTTCACAATTTTCACATTACACATCAACTGTGCTTGATTTTGCTCAATCATCCCGCCCCCGGGCCACTTTTAGCAAGTTTTGGGAAAATCCACATTTTTGACTTTTTCGACACTACCGGCCCTGTCGCCTTTTAAAATTTTTGCCCACTTTGGAAAATCCTTCACAATTTTCACAAAACACCCCAACTGTGCTTGATTTTGCTTGTGTTTCACTCAACCCGCCCCCCCTGGCCCCTTTTTGCAAGGTTTGGGAAAATTCCCATTTTTTACTTTTTCGACACTACCGGCCCTGTCGTTTTTTTAAATTTTTGCCAACTTTGGAAAATCCTTCACAATTTTCACAAAACGCCCCAACTGTGCTTGATTTTGCTCCTTTCTCACTCAGCCCGCCCCCCTGTCCCCTTTTAGGAAGTTTTGTAAAAATCCCCATTTTTGACTTTTTCGACCCTTAACGGCCCTGTCGTTTTTTAAAATTTTTTGCCCAATTTGGAAAATCCTTCACAATTTTCACAAAACGCCCCAACTGTGCTTGATTTTGCTCGTTTTTCACTCAGCCCGCCCCGCTGGCCCCTTTTATCAAGTTTTGGGAAAATCCCCATTTTTGACTTTTTCGACACTTAACGGCCCTGTCGATTTTTTAAATTTTTGCCCACTTTGGAAAATCCATCACAATTTTCACAAAACTCCCCAACTGTGCTTGAATTTGCTCGTTTTTCACTCAGCCCGACCCCCTGGCCCCTTTTAGGAAGTTTTTTAAAAATCCCCATTTTTGACTTTTTCGACCCTTAACGGCCCTGTCGTTTTTTAAAATTTTTTGCCTAATTTGGAAAATCCTTCACAATTTTCACAAAACGCCCCAACTGTGCTTGATTTTGCTCGTTTTTCACTCAGCCCGCCCCCTGGCCCCTTTTATCAAGTTTTGGGAAAATCCCCATTTTTGACTTTTTCGACACTTAACGGCCCTGCCGATTTTTAAAATTTTTGCCCACTTTGGAAAATCCATCACAATTTTCACAAAACGCCCCAACTGTGCTTGAATTTGCTCGTTTTTCACTCAGCCCGACCCCCTGGCCCCTTTTACCAAATTTTTGGAAAATCCACATTTTTGACTTTTTCGACACTTAACGGCCCTGTCGTTTTTTTAAATTTATTGCCCACTTTGGAAAATCCTTCACAATTTTCACAAAACGCCCCAACTGTGCTTGATTTTGCTCGTGTTTCACTCAACCCGCCCCCCTGGCCCCTTTTAGCAAGGTTTGGGAAAATTCCCATTTTTGACTTTTTCGACACTACCGGCCCTGTCGTTTTTTTAAATTTTTGCCAACTTTGGAAAATCCTTCACAATTTTCACAAAACGCCCCAACTGTGCTTGATTTTGCTCTTTTCTCACTCAGCCCGCCCCCCTGTCCCCTTTTAGGAAGTTTTGTAAAAATCCCCATTTTTGACTTTTTCGACCCTTAACTGCCCTGTCGTTTTTTAAAATTTTTTGCCCAATTTGGAAAATCCTTCACAATTTTCACAAAACGCCCCAACTGTGCTTGATTTTGCTCGTTTTTCACTCAGCCCGCCCCCCTGGCCCCTTTTAGCAAGTTTTTGGAAAATCCCCATTTTTGACTTTTTCGGACACTACCAGCCCTGTCGTTTTTTTTCAAATTTTGCCCACTTTGGAAATTCCTTCACAATTTTCACAAAACGCCCCAACTGTGCTTGATTTTGCTCGTTTTTCACTCATCCCGCCCCCCCGGCCACTTTTTAGCAAGTTTTGGGAATATCCCCATTTTGAATTTTTCGACACTACCGGCCCTGTCGACTTTTAAAATTTTTGCCCACTTTGGAAAATCCTTCACAATTTTCACAAAACGCCCCAACTGTGCTTGATTTTGCTCGTTTCTCACTCAGTCCGCCCCCCTGGCCCCTTTTTAGCAAGGTTTGGGACAATCGCCCACCCTTCCCCATTTTTGACTTTTTCGACACTACCGGCCCTGTCGTTTTTTTTCAATTTTTGCCCGGTTTGGAAAATACGTCACAATTTTCACAAAACGCCCCAACTGTACTTGATTTTGCTCCTTTCTCACTCAGCCCGCCCCCCTGGCCCCTTTTAGCAAGTTTTGGGAAAATCCCCATTTTTGACTTTTTCGACACTACCAGCCCTGTCTTTTTTTTTTTTTTTAAATTTTGCCCACTTTGGAAAATCCTTCACAATTTTAACAAAACGCCCCAACTGTGCTTGATTTTGCTCGTTTTTCACTCAGCCCGCCCCCCTGGCCACTTTTAGCAAGGTTTGGGAAAATCCCCATTTTTGACTTTTTCGACACTTAACGGCCCTGTCGATTTTTTAAATTTTTGCCCACTTTGGAAAATCCATCACAATTTTCACAAAACTCCCCAACTGTGCTTGAATTTGCTCGTTTTTCACTCAAGCCCGACCCCCTGGCCCCTTTTAGGAAGTTTTTTAAAAATCCCCATTTTTGACTTTTCGACCCTTAACGGCCCTGTCGTTTTTTAAAATTTTTTGCCTAATTTGGAAAATCCTTCACAATTTTCACAAAACGCCCCAACTGTGCTTGATTTTGCTCGTTTTTCACTCGGCCCGCCCCCCTGGCCCCTTTTATCAATTTTTGGGAAAATCCCCATTTTTGACTTTTTCGACACTTAACGGCCCTGCCGATTTTTAAAATTTTTGCCCACTTTGGAAAATCCATCACAATTTTCACAAAACGCCCCAACTGTGCTTGATTTTGCTCGTTTTTCACTCAGCCCGACCCCCTGGCCCCTTTTACCAAATTTTTGGAAAATCCACATTTTTGACTTTTTCGACACTTAACGGCCCTGTCGTTTTTTTAAATTTATTGCCCACTTTGGAAAATCCTTCACAATTTTCACAAAACGCCCCAACTGTGCTTGATTTTGCTCGTGTTTCACTCAACCCGCCCCCCTGGCCCCTTTTAGCAAGGTTTGGGAAAATTCCCATTTTTGACTTTTTCGACACTACCGGCCCTGTCGTTTTTTTTAATTTTTGCCAACTTTGGAAAATCCTTCACAATTTTCACAAAACGCCCCAACTGTGCTTGATTTTGCTCTTTTCTCACTCAGCCCGCCCCCCTGTCCCCTTTTAGGAAGTTTTGTAAAAATCCCCATTTTTGACTTTTTCGACCCTTAACTGCCCTGTCGTTTTTTAAAATTTTTTGCCCAATTTGGAAAATCCTTCACAATTTTCACAAAACGCCCCAACTGTGCTTGATTTTGCTCGTTTTTCACTCAGCCCGCCCCCCTGGCCCCTTTTAGCAAGTTTTTGGAAAATCCCCATTTTTGACTTTTTCCGACACTACCAGCCCTGTCGTTTTTTTTCAAATTTTGCCCACTTTGGAAATTCCTTCACAATTTTCACAAAACGCCCCAACTGTGCTTGATTTTGCTCGTTTTTCACTCATCCCGCCCCCCGGCCACTTTTTAGCAAGTTTTGGGAATATCCCCATTTTTGAATTTTTCGACACTACCGGCCCTGTCGACTTTTAAAATTTTTGCCCACTTTGGAAAATCCTTCACAATTTTCACAAAACGCCCCAACTGTGCTTGATTTTGCTCGTTTCTCACTCAGTCCGCCCCCCTGGCCCCTTTTTAGCAAGGTTTGGGACAATCGCCCACCCTTCCCCATTTTTGACTTTTTCGACACTACCGGCCCTGTCGTTTTTTTTCAATTTTTGCCCGGTTTGGAAAATACGTCACAATTTTCACAAAACGCCCCAACTGTACTTGATTTTGCTCCTTTCTCACTCAGCCCGCCCCCCTGGCCCCTTTTAGCAAGTTTTGGGAAAATCCCCATTTTTGACTTTTTCGACACTACCAGCCCTGTCTTTTTTTTTTTTTTTAAATTTTGCCCACTTTGGAAAATCCTTCACAATTTTAAAAAAACGCCCCAACTGTGCTTGATTTTGCTCGTTTTTCACTCAGCCCGCCCCCCTGGCCACTTTTAGCAAGGTTTGGGAAAATCCCCATTTTTGACTTTTTCGACCCTTAACGGCCCTGTCGTTTTTTTCAAATTTTGCCCACTTTGGAAATTCCTTCACAATTTTAACAAAACGCCCCAACTGTGCTTGATTTTGCTCGTTTTTCACTCAGCCCGCCCCCCTGGCCACTTTTAGCAAGGTTTGGGAAAATCCCCATTTTTGACTTTTTCGACCCTTAACGGCCCTGTCGTTTTTTTCAAATTTTGCCCACTTTGGAAATTCCTTCACAATTTTCACAAAATGCCCCAACTGTGCTTGATTTTGCTCGTTTTTCACTCAGCCCGCCCCCGGGCCACTTTTGGCAAGTTTTGGGAAAATCCCCATTTTTGACTTTTTCGACACTACCAGCCCTCTCTTTTTTTAAAATTTTTGCCCACTTTGGAAAATCCTTCACAATTTTCACAAAACGCCCCAACCGTGCTTGATTTTGCTCGTTTTTCACTCAGCCCGCCCCCCTGGCCCCTTTTAGCAAAGTTTAGGAAAATCCACATTTTTGACTTTTTCGACACTTAACGGCCCTGTCGTTTTTTTAAATTTATTGCCCACTTTGGAAAATCCTTCACAATTTTCACAAAACGCCCCAACTGTGCTTGATTTTGCTCGTGTTTCACTCAACCCGCCCCCCTGGCCCCTTTTAGCAAGGTTTGGGAAAATTCCCATTTTTGACTTTTTCGACACTACCGGCCCTGTCGTTTTTTTTAATTTTTGCCAACTTTGGAAAATCCTTCACAATTTTCACAAAACGCCCCAACTGTGCTTGATTTTGCTCTTTTCTCACTCAGCCCGACCCCCTGTCCCCTTTTAGGAAGTTTTGTAAAAATCCCCATTTTTGACTTTTTCGACCCTTAACTGCCCTGTCGTTTTTTAAAATTTTTTGCCCAATTTGGAAAATCCTTCACAATTTTCACAAAACGCCCCAACTGTGCTTGATTTTGCTCGTTTTTCACTCAGCCCGCCCCCCTGGCCCCTTTTAGCAAGTTTTTGGAAAATCCCCATTTTTGACTTTTTCCGACACTACCAGCCCTTTCGTTTTTTTTCAAATTTTGCCCACTTTGGAAATTCCTTCACAATTTTCACAAAACGCCCCAACTGTGCTTGATTTCGCTCGTTTTTCACTCATCCCGCCCCCCGGCCACTTTTTAGCAAGTTTTGGGAATATCCCCATTTTTGAATTTTTCGACACTACCGGCCCTGTCGACTTTTAAAATTTTTGCCCACTTTGGAAAATCCTTCACAATTTTCACAAAACGCCCCAACTGTGCTTGATTTTGCTCGTTTCTCACTCAGTCCGCCCCCCTGGCCCCTTTTTAGCAAGGTTTGGGACAATCGCCCACCCTTCCCCATTTTTGACTTTTTCGACACTACCGGCCCTGTCGTTTTTTTTCAATTTTTGCCCGGTTTGGAAAATACGTCACAATTTTCACAAAACGCCCCAACTGTACTTGATTTTGCTCCTTTCTCACTCAGCCCGCCCCCCTGGCCCCTTTTAGCAAGTTTTGGGAAAATCCCCATTTTTGACTTTTTCGACACTACCAGCCCTGTCTTTTTTTTTTTTTTTTAAATTTTGCCCACTTTGGAAAATCCTTCACAATTTTAACAAAACGCCCCAACTGTGCTTGATTTTGCTCGTTTTTCACTCAGCCCGCCCCCCTGGCCACTTTTAGCAAGGTTTGGGAAAATCCCCATTTTTGACTTTTTCGACACTTAACGGCCCTGTCGATTTTTTAAATTTTTGCCCACTTTGGAAAATCCATCACAATTTTCACAAAACTCCCCAACTGTGCTTGAATTTGCTCGTTTTTCACTCAGCCCGACCCCCTGGCCCCTTTTAGGAAGTTTTTTTAAAAATCCCCATTTTTGACTTTTTCGACCCTTAACGGCCCTGTCGTTTTTTAAAATTTTTTGCCTAATTTGGAAAATCCTTCACAATTTTCACAAAACGCCCCAACTGTGCTTGATTTTGCTCGTTTTTCACTCAGCCCGCCCCCTGGCCCCTTTTATCAAGTTTTGGGAAAATCCCCATTTTTGACTTTTTCGACACTTAACGGCCCTGCCGATTTTTAAAATTTTTGCCCACTTTGGAAAATCCATCACAATTTTCACAAAACGCCCCAACTGTGCTTGAATTTGCTCGTTTTTCACTCAGCCCGACCCCCTGGCCCCTTTTACCAAATTTTTGGAAAATCCACATTTTTGACTTTTTCGACACTTAACGGCCCTGTCGTTTTTTTAAATTTATTGCCCACTTTGGAAAATCCTTCACAATTTTCACAAAACGCCCCAACTGTGCTTGATTTTGCTCGTGTTTCACTCAACCCGCCCCCCTGGCCCCTTTTAGCAAGGTTTGGGAAAATTCCCATTTTTGACTTTTTCGACACTACCGGCCCTGTCGTTTTTTTTAATTTTTGCCAACTTTGGAAAATCCTTCACAATTTTCACAAAACGCCCCAACTGTGCTTGATTTTGCTCTTTTCTCACTCAGCCCGCCCCCCTGTCCCCTTTTAGGAAGTTTTGTAAAAATCCCCATTTTTGACTTTTTCGACCCTTAACTGCCCTGTCGTTTTTTAAAAATTTTTGCCCAATTTGGAAAATCCTTCACAATTTTCACAAAACGCCCCAACTGTGCTTGATTTTGCTCGTTTTTCACTCAGCCCGCCCCCCTGGCCCCTTTTAGCAAGTTTTTGGAAAATCCCCATTTTTGACTTTTTCCGAAACTACCAGCTTTGTCGTTTTTTTTCAAATTTTGCCCACTTTGGAAATTCCTTCACAATTTTCACAAAACGCCCCAACTGTGCTTGATTTTGCTCGTTTTTCACTCAGTCCGCCCCCCTGGCCCCTTTTTAGCAAGGTTTGGGACAATCGCCCACCCTTCCCCATTTTTGACTTCTTCGACACTACCGGCCCTGTCGTTTTTTTTCAATTTTTGCCCGGTTTGGAAAATACGTCACAATTTTCACAAAACGCCCCAACTGTACTTGATTTTGCTCCTTTCTCACTCAGCCCGCCCCCCTGGCCCCTTTTAGCAAGTTTTGGGAAAATCCCCATTTTTGACTTTTTCGACACTACCAGCCCTGTCTTTTTTTTTTTTTTTTTTAAATTTTGCCCACTTTGGAAAATCCTTCACAATTTTAACAAAACGCCCCAACTGTGCTTGATTTTGCTCGTTTTTCACTCAGCCCGCCCCCCTGGCCACTTTTAGCAAGGTTTGGGAAAATCCCCATTTTTGACTTTTTCGACCCTTAACGGCCCTGTCGTTTTTTTCAAATTTTACCCACTTTGGAAATTCCTTCACAATTTTCACAAAATGCCCCAACTGTGCTTGATTTTGCTCGTTTTTCACTCAGCCCGCCCCCCGGCCACTTTTGGCAAGTTTTGGGAAAATCCCCATTTTTGACTTTTTCGACACTACCAGCCCTCTCTTTTTTTAAAATTTTTGCCCACTTTGGAAAATCCTTCACAATTTTCACAAAACGCCCCAACCGTGCTTGATTTTGCTCGTTTTTCACTCAGCCCGCCCCCCTGGCCCCTTCTAGCAAAGTTTAGGAAAATCCCAATTTTTGACTTTTTCGACCCTTAACGGCCCTGTCATTTTTTTTAAATTTTTGCCCACTTTGGAAATTCCTTCACAACTTTATCATAACGCCCCAACTGTGCTTGATTTTGCTCCTTTCTCACTCAGCCCGCCCCCCTGGCCCCCTTTAGCAAGGTTTGGGACAATCGCCCACCCTTCCCCATTTATGACATTTCCGACACTTTTTTAATATTTGGTCTACTTTGGAAAATCCTTCACAATTTTCACATAACGCCTATCTGGGTTTTTTTTGTGGATTTCCAGACAGAATGAGTGATTTTGTGTGATCTTTGTGAGAAAAGACGTTTTAAGCCATAAAATCATATTTGTAAGCCATTCTCTTAACAGAACTGAAAACGCTTTTTTATCAACAGAAACAGTTCAATGTTGTGAATCCTGCATTATTTGGGTTTTTTATGGATTTCCAGACAGAATAAGTGATTCTGTGTGCATTTGGATGATCTTGGTGAGAAAAGACGTTTTAAGCCATAAAAATATGTTTGTAATACATTGTCTTAACAGAGTTGCTAAAACAGCCGTTTTATCAACAGAAACAGTTCAATGTCGTGAATCCTGCATTATCTGGGTTTTTTATGGATTTCCAGACAGAATAAGTGATTCTGTGTGCATTTGGATGATCTTCGTGAGAAAAGACGTTTTAAGCCATAAAAACCTATAAATAAGCCATTGTCTTAACAGAGCTGCTAAAACAGCCGTTTTATCAACAGAAACAGTTCAATGTGGTGAATTCTGCATTATCTGGGTTTTTTGTGGATTTCCAGACAGAATACGTGATTTTGTGTGATCTTTGTGAGAAGAGACGTTTTAAGCCATAAAATCATATTTGTAAGCCATTCTCTTAACAGAACTGCTGAAACCGCTGTTTTATCAACAGAAACAGTTCAATGTGGTGAATTCTGCATTATCTGGGTTTTTTGTGGATTTCCAGACAGAATAAGTGATTCAGTGTGCATTTGGATGATCTTGGTGAGAAAAGACGATTAAAGCAATACAAATATGTTTGTAATACATTGTCTTAACAGAGCTGCTAAAACAGCCGTTTTATCAACAGAAACAGTTCATTGTGGTGAATCCTGCATTATCTGGGTTTTTTTGTGGATTTCCAGACAGAATAAGTGATTCAGTGTGCATTTGGATGATCTTTGTGAGAAAAGACGATTAAAGCAATAAAAATATGTTTGTAATACATTGTCTTAACAGAGCTGCTAAAACAGCCGTTTTATCAACAGAAACAGTTCATTGTGGTGAATCCTGCATTATCTGGGTTTTTTGTGGATTTCCAGACAGAATAAGTGATTATATGTGCATTTGGATGATCTTGGTGAGAAAAGAGGATTTAAGCATTAAAACTATATTTGTAATACATTCTCTTAACAGAGCTGCTAAAACAGCCATTTTATCAAAAGTAACAGTTCATTGTGGTGAATTCTGCATTATCTGGGTTTTTTGTGGATTTCCAGACAGAATAAGTGATTCTGTGTGCATTTGGATGATCTTGGTGAGAAAAGACGTTTTAAGCCATAAAAACATATTTGTAAGCCATTCTCTTAACAGAACTGCTGGAAATGCTGTTTTATCAACAGAAACAGTTCAATGTGGTAAATTCTGCATTTTCTGGGTTTTTTGTGGATTTCCAGACAGAATAAGTGATTCAGTGTGCATTTGGATGAGCTTGGTGAGAAAAGACGATTTAAGCATTAAAACTATATTTGTAATACATTCTCTTAACAGAGCTGCTAAAACAGCCGTTTTATCAACAGAAACAGTTCATTGTGGTGAATTCTGCATTATCTGGGTTTTTTGTGGATTTCCAGACAGAATAAGTGATTCTGTGTGCATTTGGATGATCTTGGTGAGAAAAGACGTTTTAAGCCATAAAAACCTATTTGTAAGCCATTCTCTTAACAGAGCTGCTAAAACAACCGTTTTATCAACAGAAACAGTTCAATGTGGTGAATTCTGCATTATCTGGGTTTTTTGTGGATTTCCAGACAGAATAAGTGATTCAGTGTGCAGGTGGATGATCTTGCTGAGAAAAGACGATTAAAGCAATAAAAATATGTTTGTAATACATTGTCTTAACAGAGCTGCTAAAACAGCCATTTTACCAACAGAAACAGTTCATTGTGGTGAATTCTGCATTATCTGGGTTTTTTGTGGATTTCCAGACAGAATAAGTGATTCTGTGTGCATTTGGATGATCTTGGTGAGAAAAGACGTTTTAAGCCATAAAATCATATTTGTAAGCCATTCTCTTAACAGAACTGCTGGAAATGCTGTTTTATCAACAGAAACAGTTCAATGCGGTGAATTCTGCATTATCTGGGTTTTTTGTGGATTTCCAGACAGGATAAGTGATTTTGTGTGCATTTGGATGATCTTGGTGAGAAAAGACGTTTTAAGCCATAAAAAACATATTTGTAAGCCATTCTCTTAACAGAACTGCTGGAAATGCTGTTTTATCAACAGAAACAGTTCAATGTGGTGAATCCTGCATTATCTGTTTTTTTTGTGGATTTCCAAACAGAATAAGTGATTAAGTGTGCATTTGGATGATCTTGGTGAGAAAAGACGTTTTAAGCCATAAAAACCTATTTGTAAGCCATTCTCTTAACAGAGCTGCTAAAACAGCCGTTTTATCAACAGAAACAGTTCAATGTGGTGAATTCTGCATTATCTGGGTTTTTTGTGGATTTCCAGACAGGATAAGTGATTTTGTCTGATCTTGGTGAGAAAAAACGTTTTAAGCCATAAAAACATATTTGTAAGCCATTCCCTTAACAGAACTGCTGGAAATGCTGTTTTATCAACAGAAACAGTTCAATGTGGTAAATTCTGCATTTTCTGGGTTTTTTGTGGATTTCCAGACAGAATAAGTGATTCAGTGTGCATTTGGATGAGCTTGGTGAGAAAAGACGATTTAAGCATTAAAACTATATTTGTAATACATTCTCTTAACAGAGCTGCTAAAACAGCCGTTTTATCAACAGAAACAGTTCATTGTGGTGAATTCTGCATTATCTGGGTTTTTTGAGGATTTCCAGACAGAATAAGTGATTCTGTGTGCATTTGGATGATCTTGCTGAGAAAAGACGTTTTAAGCCATAAAAACATATTTGTAAGCCATTCTCTTAACAGAGCTGCTAAAACAACCGTTTTATCAACAGAAACAGTTCAATGTGGTGAATTCTGCATTATCTGGGTTTTTTGTGGATTTCCAGACAGAATAAGTGATTCAGTGTGCAGGTGGATGATCTTGCTGTGAAAAGACGATTAAAGCAATAAAAATATGTTTGTAATACATTGTCTTAACAGAGCTGCTAAAACAGCCGTTTTACCAACAGAAACAGTTCATTGTGGTGAATTCTGCATTATCTGGGTTTTTTGTGGATTTCCAGACAGAATAAGTGATTCTGTGTGCATTTGGATGAATCTTGGTGAGAAAAGACGTTTTAAGCCATAAAATCATATTTGTAAGCCATTCTCTTAACAGAGCTGCTAAAACAGCCGTTTTATCAACAGAAACAGTTCAATGTGGTGAATTTTGCATTATCTGGGTTTTTTGTGGATTTCCAGACAGAATAAGTGATTCTGTGTGCATTTGGATGATCTTGGTGAGAAAAGACGTTTTAAGCCATAAAATCATATTTGTAAGCCATTCTCTTAACGGAGCTGCTAAAACAGCTGTTTTATCAACAGAAAAAGTTCAATGTGGTGAATTCTGCATTATCTGGGTTTTTTGTGGATTTCCAGACAGAATAAGTGATTCAGTGTGCAGGTGGATGATCTTGTTGAGAAAAGACGATTAAAGCAATAAAAATATGTTTGTAATACATTGTCTTAACAGAGCTGCTAAAACAGCCGTTTTATCAACAGAAACAGTTCATTGACGTGAATTCTGCATTATCTGGGTTTTTTGTGGATTTCCAGACAGGATAAGTGATTTTGTCTGATCTTGGTGAGAAAAGACGTTTTAAGCCATAAAAACATATTTGTAAGCCATTCTCTTAACAGAACTGCTGGAAATGCTGTTTTATCAACAGAAACAGTTCAATGTGGTAAATTCTGCATTTTCTGGGTTTTTTGTGGATTTCCAGACAGAATAAGTGATTCAGTGTGCATTTGGATGAGCTTGGTGAGAAAAGACGATTTAAGCATTAAAACTATATTTGTAATACATTCTCTTAACAGAACTGCTAAAACAGCCGTTTTATCAACAGAAACAGTTCATTGTGGTGAATTCTGCATTATCTGGGTTTTTTGTGGATTTCCAAACAGAATAAGTGATTCTGTGTGCATTTGGATGATCTTGGTGAGAAAAGACGTTTTAAGCCATAAAAACATATTTGTAAGCCATTCTCTTAACAGAACTGCTGGAAATGCTGTTTTATCAACAGAAACAGTTCAATGCGGTGAATTCTGCATTATCTGGGTTTTTTGTGGATTTCCAGACAGGATAAGTGATTCAGTGTGCATTTGGATGATCTTGGTGAGAGAAAGACGTTTTAAGCCATAAAAACCTATTTGTAAGCCATTCTCTTAACAGAGCTGCTAAAACAGCCGTTTTATCAACAGAAACAGTTCAATGTGGTGAATTCTGCATTATCTGGGTTTTTTGTGGATTTCCAGACAGAATAAGTGATTCAGTGTGCAGGTGGATGATCTTGCTGAGAAAAGACGATTAAAGCAATAAAAATATGTTTGTAATACATTGTCTTAACAGAGCTGCTAAACAGCCGTTTTATCAACAGAAACAGGTTCATTGACGTGAATTCTGCATTATCTGGGTTTTTTGTGGATTTCCAGACAGAATAAGTGATTCTGTGTGCATTTGGATGATCTTGGTGAGAAAAGACGTTTTAAGCCATAAAATCATATTTGTAAGCCATTCTCTTAACAGAGCTGCTAAAACAGCCGTTTTATCAACAGAAACAGTTCATTGACGTGAATTCTGCATTATCTGGGTTTTTTGTGGATTTCCAGTAAGAATAAGTGATTCTGTGTGCATTTGGATGATCGTGGTGAGAAAAGACGTTTTAAGCCATAAAATCATATTTGTAAGCCATTCTCTTAACAGAACTGCTGGAAATGCTGTTTTATCAACAGAAACTGTTCAATGCGGTGAATTCTGCATTATCTGGGTTTTTACTGGATTTCCAGACAGAATAAGTGATTCAGTGTGCATTTCGATGAGCTTGGTGAGAAAAGACGATTTAACCTTCCTGTCGTGTTCGGGTCAAATCTGACCGATTTCCATTTTGATCAATCATAAATATTGTGTTTTACATTTTATTGTCTCAAGGGCTTATGATATCCTCCACACTAGGCATTTGAACATATACAAATGCTGATCACTACTTTCATTGAATTTTGAGTTGTTTAGTCAACTTTGTAACACCTGTGGTGTTCCCGGTCAAAAATGACCGCCATAGGAAATGAATGGGTGACCCTAGATTGTGTTCATTCATCAGATAGTACCACAACCACAAATCCACCACCACCACCACACGCACACCTACACGCACACACACACACACACACACACAAACACACACACACACATACAAACACATACATGCACACACACACACACACACACACACACGCACGCACGGCACGCACATACACGCACACGCACGCACACACACACACACACACACACTCCACCCCACGTGAGCCCCTTTCAGACTGACCATGTGTCCTCTCTTTCCCGTGCTTATGTGCGTTTCCCCCTCCCACAACGCCCCAACTGTGCTTGATTTTGCTCCTTTTTCACTTAGCCACCCCCTCTGGGGCCACTTTAGCAAGGTTTGAGAAGATCCCCATTTTTGACTTTTTCGACACTACTGGCCCTGTCGTTTTATTCAAATTTTGCCCACTTTGGAAAATCCTTCACAATTTTCACAAAACGCCCCAACTGTGCTTGATTTTGCTCGTTTTTCACTCAGCCCGCCCCCCTGGCCCCTTTTATCAAGTTTTGGGAAAATCCCCATTTTTGACTTTTTCGACACTACCAGCCCTGTCTTTTTTAAAATTTTTTGCCCACTTTGGAAAATCCTTCACAATTTTCACAAAACGCCCCAACTGTGCTTGATTTTGCTCGTTTCTCACTCAGCCCGCCCCCCTGGCCCCTTTTAGCAAGGTTTCGGAAAATCCCCATTTTTTACTTTTCGACACTACCGGCCCTGTCGTTTCTTTCAATTTTTGCCCACTTTGGAAAATCCTTCATAATTTTCACAAATGCCCCAACTGTGCTTGATTTTTCTCGTTTTTCACTCATCCCGCCCCCCGGCCACTTTTAGCAAGTTTTGGGAAAATCCACATTTTTGACTTTTTTCGACCGTTAACGGCCCTGTCGTTTTTCTAAATTTTTGCCCCACTTTGGAAAATCCTTCACAATTATCACAAAACGCCCACACCGTGCTTGATTTTGCTCGTTTTTCTCTCAGCCCGCTCTGCTGGCCCCTTTTATCAAGTTTTGGGAAAGTCCCCATTTTGACTTCTTCGACACTGTAACGGCCCTGCCGTTTTTTTTAATTTTTGACAACTTTGGAAATCCTTCACAATTTTCACAAAACGCCCCAACTGCTCTTGATTTTGCTCGTGTTTCACTCAGCCCGCCCCCCTGGCCCTTTTTAGCAAGGTTTGGGAAAATCCCCTTTTTTAACTTTTCGACACTACCGTCCCTGTGGCCTTTTAACATTTTTGCCCACTTTGGAAAATCCTTCACAATTTTCACAAAACGCCCCAAATGTGCTTGACTTTGCTCGTTTTTCACTCATCCCGCCCCCCGGCCACTTTTAGCAAGGTTTGGGAAAATCCCCTTTTTTAACTTTTTCGACACTACCGTCCCTGTGGCCTTTTAACATTTTTGCCCACTTTGGAAAATCCTTCACAATTTTCACAAAACGCCCCAACCGTGCTTGATTTTGCTCGTTTTTCACTCAGCCCGCCCCCCCTGGCCCCATTTACCAAAGTTTGGGAAAATCCCAATTTTTGACTTTTTCGACCCTTAACGGCCCTGTCGTTTTATTAAATTTTTGCCCACTTTGGAAAATCCTTCACAATTTTCACATTACACATCAACTGTGCTTGATTTTGCTCACTCATCCCGCCCCCGGGCCAATTTTAGCAGGTTTTGGGAAAATCCCCATTTTTGACTTTTTCGACACTACCGGCCCTGTCGCCTTTTAAAATTTTTGCCCACTTTGGAAAATCCTTCACAATTTTCACAAAACGCCCCAAATGTGCTTGACTTTGCTCGTTTTTTAATCATCCCGCCCCCCGGCCACTTTTAGCAAGGTTTGGGAAAATCCCCTTTTTTAACTTTTTCGACACTACCGTCCCTGTGGCCTTTCAACATTTTTGCCCACTTTGGAAAATCCTTCACAATTTTCACAAAACGCCCCAAATGTGCTTGTTTTTGCTCGTTTTTTACTGAGCCCGCCCCCCGGCCCCTTTTTGCAAGGTTTGGGAAAATCCGCATTTTTGACTTTTTCGACACTACCGGCCCTGTCTTTTTTTTAAATTTTTGCCCACTTTGGAAAATCCTTCACAATTTTCACAAAACGCCCCAACTGTGCTTGATTTTGCTCGTTTTTCACTCAGCCCATCCCCTGCCCCCTTTTTGCAAGTTTTGGGAAAATCCACATTTTTGACTTTTTCGACACTACCAGCCCTGTCTTTTTTTTAAATTTTTGCCCACTTTGGAAAATCCTTCACAATTTTCACAAAACGCCCCAACCGTGCTTGATTTTGCTAGTTTTTCACTCATCCCGCCCCCCTGGCCCCTTTTACCAAAGTTTGGGAAAATCCCAATTTTTGACTTTTTCGACCCTTAACGGCCCTGTCGTTTTATTAAAATTTTGCCCACTTTGGAAAATCCTTCACAATTTTCACATTACACATCAACTGTGCTTGATTTTGCTCACTCATCCCGCCCCTGGGCCACTTTTAGCAGGTTTTGGGAAAATCCCCATTTTTGACTTTTTCGACACTACCGGCCCTGTCGCCTTTTAAAATTTTTTTCCCACTTTGGAAAATCCTTCACAATTTTCACAAAACGCTCCCCAAATGTGCTTGACTTTGCTCGTTTTTCACTGAGGCCGCCCCCCGGCCACTTTTTGCAAGGTTTGGGAAAATCCCCATTTTTGACTTTTTCGACACTACCGGCCCTGTCGTTTTTTTAAATTTTTGCCCACTTTGGAAAATCCTTCACAATTTTCACAAAACGCAAATATGCTTGATTTCGCTAATTTTTTACTGATCCCGCCCCCGGCCCCTTTTTGCAAGGTTTGGGAAAATCCGCATTTTTGACTTTTTCGACACTACCGGCCCTGTCGTTTTTTTCAATTTTTGCCTGGTTTGGAAAATCCTTCACAATTTTCACATTACACATCAACTGTGCTTGATTTTGCTCACTCATCCCGCCCCCCGGCCACTTTTAGCAGGTTTTGGGAAAATCCCCATTTTTGACTTTTTCGACACTACCGGCCCTGTCACCTTTTAAAATTTTTGCCCACTTTGGAAAATCCTTCACAATTTTCACAAAACACCCCAACTGTGCTTGATTTTGCTCGTTTTTCACTCATCCCGCCCCCCGGCCACTTTTAGCAAGTTTTGGGAAAATCCCCATTTTTGACTTTTTTGACACTACCGGCCCTATCGTTTTTTAACATTTTTGCCCACTTTGGAAAATCCTTCACAATTTTCACAAAACGCCCCAAATGTGCTTGATTTTGCTCGTTTTTCACTGAGGCCGCCCCCCGGCCCCTTTTTGCAAGGTTTGGGAAAATCCCCATTTTTGACTTTTTCGACAGTACCGGCCCTGTCGTTTTTTTCAATTTTTGCCTGGTTTGTAAAATCCTTCACAATTTTCACATTACACATCAACTGTGCTTGATTTTGCTCACTCATCCCGCACTCATCCCGCCTCCCGGCCACTTTTAGCAAAGTTTTGGGAAAATCCCCATTTTTGACTTTTTCGACACTACCCGCCCTGTGGTCTTTTAAAATTTTTGCCCACGTTGGAAAATCCTTCACAATTTTCACAAAACGCCCCAACTGTGCTTGATTTTGCTCGTTTTTCAAACATCCCACCCCCCGGCCACTTTTAGCAAGTTTTGGGAAAATCCACATTTTTGACTTTTTCGACACTACCGCCCTGTCGCCTTTTAAAATTTTTGCCCACTTTGGAAAATCCTTCACAATTTTCACAAAACACCCCAACTGTGCTTGATTTTGCTCGTGTTTCACTCAGCCCGCCCCCCTGGCCCCTTTTAGCAAGTTTTGGGAAAATCCCATTTTTTAACTTTTCGACACTACCGTCCCTGTGGCCTTTTAACATTTTTGCCCCACTTGGAAAATCCTTCACAATTTTCACAAAACGCCCCAAATGTGCTTGATTTCGCTCGTTTTTTTTACTGAGCCCACCCCCGGGCCTCTTTTTGCAAGGTTTGGGAAAATCCGCATTTTTGACTTTTTCGACACTAACCGGCCCTGTCGTTTTTTTCAATTTTTGCCCTGGTTTGGAAAATCCTTCACATTTTCACAAAACGCCCCAACCGTGCTGATTTTGCTAGTTTTCTCACTCATCCCGCCCCCCTGGCCCCTTTTACCAAAGTTTGGGGAAAATCCCAATTTTTGACTTTTTCGACCCTTAACGGCCCTGTCGTTTTATTAAATTTTTGCCCACTTTGGAAAATCCTTCACAATTTTCACATTACCACATCAACTGTGCTTGATTTTGCTCACTCATCCCGCCCCTGGGCCACTTTTAGCAGGTTTTGGGAAATCCCCATTTTTGACTTTTTCGACACTACCGGCCCTGTCGCCTTTTAAAAATTTTTTCCCACTTTGGAAAATCCTTCACAATTTTCAAAAAAACGCTCCCCAAATGTGCTTGACTTTGCTCGTTTTTCACTGAGGCCGCCCCCCGGCCCCTTTTTGCAAGGTTGGGAAAATCCCCATTTTTGACTTTTTCGACACTACCGGCCCTGTCGTTTTTTTAAATTTTTGCCCACTTTTGGAAAAATCCTTCACAATTTTCACAAAACGCCCCAAATATGCTTGATTTCGCTAATTTTTTACTGATCCCGCCCCCGGCCCCTTTTTGCAAGGTTTGGGAAAATCCGCATTTCTGACTTTTTCGACACTACCCGAGCCCTGTCGTTTTTTTCAATTTTTGCCTGGTTTGGAAAATCCTTCACAATTTTCACATTACGACATCAACTGTGCTTGATTTTGCTCACTCATCCCCGCCCCCCGGCCACTTTTAGCAGGTTTTGGGAAAATCCCCATTTTGACTTTTTCGACACTACCGGCCCTGTCACCTTTTAAAATTTTTGCCCACTTTGGAAAATCCTTCACAATTTTCACAAAACACCCCAACTGTGGCTTGATTTTGCTAGTTTTTCCACTCATCCCGCCCCCCGGCCCACTTTTAGCAAGTTTTGGGAAAATCCCCATTTTTGACTTTTTTGACACTACCGGCCCTATCGTTTTTTAACATTTTTGCCCACTTTGGAAAATCCTTCACAATTTTCACAAAACGCCCCAAATGTGCTTGATTTGCTCGTTTTTCACTGAGGCCGCCCCCCGGCCCCTTTTTTGCAAGGTTTGGGAAAATCCCAATTTTTGACTTTTTCGACAGTACCCGGCCCTGTTGTTTTTTTTCAATTTTTGCCTGGTTTGGAAAATCCTTCACAATTTTCACATTACACATCAACTGTGCTTGATTTTGCTCACTCATCCCCGCCTCCCGGCCACTTTTAGCAAGTTTGGGAAAATCCCCATTTTTGACTTTTTTGACACTACCGGCCCTATCGTTTTTTAACATTTTTGCCCACTTTGGAAAATCCTTCACAATTTTCACAAAAACGCCCCAAATGTGCTTGATTTTGCTCGTTTTTCACTGAGGCCGCCACCCGGCCCCCTTTTTGCAAGGTTTGGGAAAATCCCAATTTTTGACTTTTTCGACAGTACCAGGCCCTGTCGTTTTTTTCAATTTTTGCCTGGTTTGGAAAATCCTTCACAATTTTCACATTACACATCAACTGTGCTTGATTTTGCTCACTCATCCCGCCTCCCGGCCACTTTTAGCAAGTTTTGGGAAAATCCCCATTTTTGACTTTTTCGACACTACGGCCCTGTGGCCTTTTAAAATGTTTGGCCCACTTTGGAAAATCCTTCACAATTTTCACAAAACGCCCCAACTGTGCTTGATTTTGCTCGTTTTTCAAACATCCCGCCCCCCGGCCACTTTTAGCAAGTTTTGGGAAAATCCACATTTTTGACTTTTTCGACACTACCGGCCCCTGTCGCCTATTAAAATTTTTGCCTGGTTTGGAAAATCCTTCACAATTTTCACATTACACATCAACTGTGCTTGATTTTGCTCACTCATCCCGCCCCCCGGCCACTTTTAGCAGGTTTTGGGAAAATCCCCATTTTTGACTTTTTCGACACTACCGGCCCTGTCACCTTTTAAAATTTTTGCCCCACTTTGGAAAATCCTTCACAATTTCACAAAACACCCCAACTGTGCTTGATTTGCTCGTTTTTCACTCATCCCGCCCCCCGGCCACTTTTAGCAAGTTTTGGGAAAATCCCCATTTTTGACTTTTTTGACACTACCGGCCTTATCGTTTTTTAAAATTTTTGCCCACTTTGGAAAATCCTTCACAATTTTCACAAAACGCCCCAACCGTGCTTGATTTTGCTAGTTTTTCACTCATCCCGCCCCCCTGGCCCCTTTTACCAAAGTTGGGAAAATCCCAATTTTTGACTTTTTTCGACCCTTAACGGCCCTGTCGTTTTATTAAATTTTTGCCCACTTTGGAAAATCCTTCACAATTTTCACATTACACATCAACTGTGCTTGATTTGCTCACTCATCCCGCCCCTGGGCCACTTTTAGCAGGTTTTGGGAAAATCCCCATTTTTGACTTTTTCGACACTACCGGCCCTGTCGCCTTTTAAAAATTTTTTTCCCACTTTGGAAAATCCTTCACAATTTCAAAAAACGCTCCCCAAATGTGCTTGACTTTGCTCGTTTTTCACTGAGGCCGCCCCCCGGCCCCCTTTTTTGCAAGGTTTGGGAAAATCCCCATTTTTGACTTTTTCGACACTACCGGCCCTGTCGTTTTTTTAAATTTTGCCCACTTTGGAAAATCCTTCACAATTTTCACAAAAACGCCCCAAATGTGCTTGATTTTGCTCGTTTTTCACTGAGGCCGCCCCCGGGCCCCTTTTTGCAAGGTTTGGGAAAATCCCAATTTTTGACTTTTTTCGACAGTACCCGGCCCTGTCGTTTTTTTTCAATTTTGCCTGGTTGGAAAATCCTTCACAATTTTCACATTACACATCAACTGTGCTTGATTTTGCTCACTCATCCCGCCTCCCGGCCACTTTTAGCAAGTTTTGGGAAAATCCCCATTTTTGACTTTTTTGACACTACCGGCCCTATCGTTTTTTAACATTTTTGCCCACTTTGGAAAATCCTTCACAATTTTCACAAAACGCCCCAAATGTGCTTGATTTTGCTCGTTTTTCACTGAGGCCGCCCCCCGGCCCCTTTTTGCAAGGTTTGGGAAAATCCCAATTTTTGACTTTTTCGACAGTACCGGCCCTGTTGTTTTTTCAATTTTTGCCTGGTTTGGAAAATCCTTCACAATTTTCACATTACACATCAACTGTGCTTGATTTTGCTCACTCATCCCGCTCCCGGCCACTTTTAGCAAGTTTTGGGAAAATCCCCATTTTTGACTTTTTTGACACTACCGGCCCTATCGTTTTTAACATTTTTGCCCACTTTGGAAATCCTTCACAATTTTCACAAAACGCCCCAAATGTGCTTGATTTTGCTCGTTTTTCACTGAGGCCGCCCCCCGGCCCCTTTTTGCAAGGTTTGGGAAAATCCCAATTTTTGACTTTTTCGACAGTACCGGCCCTGTCGTTTTTTTCAATTTTTGCCTGGTTTGGAAAATCCTTCACAATTTTCACATTACACATCAACTGTGCTTGATTTTGCTCACTCATCCCGCCTCCCGGCCACTTTTAGCAAGTTTTGGGAAAATCCCCATTTTTGACTTTTTCGACACTACCGGCCCTGTGGCCTTTTAAAATGTTTGCCCACTTTGGAAAATCCTTCACAATTTTCACAAAACGCCCCAACTGTGCTTGATTTTGCTCGTTTTTCAAACATCCCGCCCCCCGGCCACTTTTAGCAAGTTTTGGGAAAATCCACATTTTTGACTTTTTCGACACTACCGGCCCTGTCGCCTATTAAAATTTTTGCCTGGTTTGGAAAATCCTTCACAATTTTCACATTACACATCAACTGTGCTTGATTTTGCTCACTCATCCCGCCCCCCGGCCACTTTTAGCAGGTTTTGGGAAAATCCCCATTTTTGACTTTTTCGACACTACCGGCCCTGTCACCTTTTAAAATTTTTGCCCACTTTGGAAAATCCTTCACAATTTTCACAAAACACCCCAACTGTGCTTGATTTTGCTCGTTTTTCACTCATCCCGCCCCCCGGCCACTTTTAGCAAGTTTTGGGAAAATCCCCATTTTTGACTTTTTTGACACTACCGGCCCTATCGTTTTTTAACATTTTTGCCCACTTTGGAAAATCCTTCACAATTTTCACAAAACGCCCCAAATGTGCTTGATTTTGCTCGTTTTTCACTCAGCCCGCCCCCCTGGCCCCTTTTAGCAAGTTTTGGGAAAATCCCATTTTTTAACTTTTTCGACACTACCGTCCCTGTGGCCTTTTAACATTTTTGCCCACTTTGGAAAATCCTTCACAATTTTCACAAAACGCCCCAAATGTGCTTGATTTCGCTCGTTTTTTACTGAGCCCACCCCCGGGCCTCTTTTTGCAAGGTTTGGGAAAATCCGCATTTTTGACTTTTTCGACACTACCGGCCCTGTCGTTTTTTTCAATTTTTGCCTGGTTTGGAAAATCCTTCACAATTTTCACAAATGCCCCAACTGTGCTTGATTTTTCTCGTTTTTCACACAGCCCGCCCCCCTGACCCCTTTTAGCAAGTTTTGGGAAAATCGCCATTTTTGACTTTTTCGACCGTTAACGGCCCTGTCGTTTTTCTAAATTTTTGCCCACTTTGGAAAATCCTTCACAATTTTCACATTACACATCAACTATGCTTGATTTTGCTCACTCATCCCGCACCCCGGCCACTTTTAGCAGGTTTTGGGAAAATCCCCATTTTTGACTTTTTCGACACTACCGGCCCTGTGGCCTTTTAAAATGTTTGCCCACTTTGGAAAATCCTTCACAATTTTCACAAAACGCCCCAACTGTGCTTGATTTTGCTCGTTTTTCAAACATCCCGCCCCCCGGCCACTTTTAGCAAGTTTTGGGAAAATCCACATTTTTGACTTTTTCGACACTACCCGGCCCTGTCGCCTATTAAAATTTTTGCCTGGTTTGGAAAATCCTTCACAATTTTCACATTACACATCAACTGTGCTTGATTTTGCTCACTCATCCCGCCCCCCGGCCACTTTTAGCAGGTTTTGGGAGAATCCCCATTTTTGACTTTTTCGACACTACCGGCCCTGTCACCTTTTAAAATTTTTGCCCACTTTGGAAAATCCTTCACAATTTTCACAAAACACCCCAACTGTGCTTGATTTTGCTCGTTTTTCACTCATCCCGCCCCCCGGCCACTTTTAGCAAGTTTTGGGAAAATCCCCATTTTTGACTTTTTTGACACTACCGGCCCTATCGTTTTTTAACATTTTTGCCCACTTTGGAAAATCCTTCACAATTTTCACAAAACGCCCCAAATGTGCTTGATTTTGCTCGTTTTTCACTCAGCCCGCCCCCCTGGCCCCTTTTAGCAAGTTTTGGGAAAATCCCATTTTTTAACTTTTTCGACACTACCGTCCCTGTGGCCTTTTAACATTTTTGCCCACTTTGGAAAATCCTTCACAATTTTCACAAAACGCCCCAAATGTGCTTGATTTCGCTCGTTTTTTACTGAGCCCACCCCCGGGCCTCTTTTTGCAAGGTTTGGGAAAATCCGCATTTTTGACTTTTTCGACACTACCGGCCCTGTCGTTTTTTTCAATTTTTGCCTGGTTTGGAAAATCCTTCACAATTTTCACAAATGCCCCAACTGTGCTTGATTTTTCTCGTTTTTCACACAGCCCGCCCCCCTGACCCCTTTTAGCAAGTTTTGGGAAAATCGCCATTTTTGACTTTTTCGACCGTTAACGGCCCTGTCGTTTTTCTAAATTTTTGCCCACTTTGGAAAATCCTTCACAATTTTCACATTACACATCAACTGTGCTTGATTTTGCTCACTCATCCCGCACCCCGGCCACTTTTAGCAGGTTTTGGGAAAATCCCCATTTTTGACTTTTTCGACACTACCGGCCCTGTGGCCTTTTAAAATGTTTGCCCACTTTGGAAAATCCTTCACAATTTTCACAAAACGCCCCAACTGTGCTTGATTTTGCTCGTTTTTCAAACATCCCGCCCCCCGGCCACTTTTAGCAAGTTTTGGGAAAATCCACATTTTTGACTTTTTCGACACTACCGGCCCTGTCGCCTATTAAAATTTTTGCCTGGTTTGGAAAATCCTTCACAATTTTCACATTACACATCAACTGTGCTTGATTTTGCTCACTCATCCCGCCCCCCGGCCACTTTTAGCAGGTTTTGGGAAAATCCCCATTTTTGACTTTTTCGACACTACCGGCCCTGTCACCTTTTAAAATTTTTGCCCACTTTGGAAAATCCTTCACAATTTTCACAAAACACCCCAACTGTGCTTGATTTTGCTCGTTTTTCACTCATCCCGCCCCCCGGCCACTTTTAGCAAGTTTTGGGAAAATCCCCATTTTTGACTTTTTTGACACTACCGGCCCTATCGTTTTTTAAAATTTTTGCCCACTTTGGAAAATCCTTCACAATTTTCTCAAAACGCCCCAACTGTTCTTGATTTTGCTCACTCATCCCGCCTCCCGGCCACTTTTAGCAAGTTTTGGGAAAATCCCCATTTTTGACTTTTTCGACACTACCGGCCCTGTCACCTTTTAAAATTTTTACCCACTTTGGACAATCCTTCACAATTTTCACAAAACGCCCCAACTGTGCTTGATTTTGCTCGTTTTTCAAACATCCCGCCCCCCGGCCACTTTTAGCAAGTTTTGGGAAAATCCAAATTTTTGACTTTTTCGACACTACCGGCCCTGTCGCGTTTTAAAATTTTTGCCCACTTTGGAAAATCCTTCACAATTTTCACAAAACACCCCAACTGTGCTTGATTTTGCTCGTGTTTCACTCAGCCCGCCCCCCTGGCCCCTTTTAGCAAGGTTTGGGAAAATCCCATTTTTTAACTTTTTCGACACTACCGTCCCTGTGGCCTTTTAACATTTTTGCCCACTTTGGAAAATCCTTCACAATTTTCACAAAACGCCCCAATGTGCTTGATTTCACTCGTTTTTTACTGAGCCCACCCCCGGGCCCCTTTTAGCAAGTTTTAGGAAAATCCCCATTTTTGACTTTTTCGACCCTTAACGGCCCTGTCGTTTCTTTCAATTTTTGCCCACTTTGGAAAATCCTTCACAATTTTCACAAATGCCCCAACTGTGCTTGATTTCGCTCGTTTTTTACTGAGCCCACCCCCGGGCCCCTTTTAGCAAGTTTTGGGAAAATCCCCATTTTTGACTTTTTCGACCCTTAACGGCCCTGTCGTTTCTTTCAATTTTTGCCCACTTTGGAAAATCCTTCACAATTGTCACAAAACGCCCCAACTGTGCTTGATTTTTCTTGTTTTTCACTCAGCCCGCCCCCTGGCCCCTTTTAGCAAGGTTTGGGAAGATCCCCATTTTTGACTTTTTCGACACTACTGGCCCTGTCGTTTTATTCAATTTTTGCCCACTTTGGAAAATCCTTCACAATTGTCACAAAACGCCCCAACTGTGCTTGATTTTGCTCCTTTCTCACTCAGCCCGCCCCCTGGCCCCTTTTAGCAAAGTTTGTGAAAATCCCCATTTTTGACTTTTTCGACACTACCGGCCCTGTCGTTTTTTTCAATTTTTACCCGGTTTGGAAAATCCTTCACAATTTTCACACAACGCCCCAACTGTGCTTGATTTTGCTCCTTTCTTACTCAGTCCGCCCCCCTGGCCCCTTTTTAGCAAGGTTTGGGACAATCGCCCACCCTTCCCCATTTTTGACTTTTTCGACACTACCGGCCCTGTCGTTTTTTTTCAATTTTTGCCCGGTTTGGAAAATACGTCACAATTTTCACACAACGCCCCAACTGTACTTGATTTTGCTCCTTTCTCACTCAGCCCGCCCCCCTGGCCCCTTTTAGCAAGTTTTGGGAAAATCCACATTTTCTTTCAATTTTTGCCCACTTTGGAAAATCCTTCACAATTTTCACAAATGCCCCAACTGTGCTTGATTTCGCTCGTTTTTTACTGAGCCCACCCCCAGGCCCCTTTTAGCAAGTTTTGGGAAAATCCCCATTTTTGACTTTTTCGACCCTTAACGGCCCTGTCGTTTCTTTCAATTTTTGCCCACTTTGGAAAATCCTTCACAATTGTCACAAAACGCCCCAACTGTGCTTGATTTTTCTTGTTTTTCACTCAGCCCGCCCCCTGGCCCCTTTTAGCAAGGTTTGGGAAGATCCCCATTTTTGACTTTTTCGACACTACTGGCCCTGTCGTTTTATTCAATTTTTGCCCACTTTGGAATATCCTTCACAATTTTCTCAAAACGCCCCAACTGTGCTTGATTTTGCTCCTTTCTCACTCAGCCCGCCCCCTGGCCCCTTTTAGCAAAGTTTGTGAAAATCCCCATTTTTGACTTTTTCGACACTACCGGCCCTGTCGTTTTTTTCAATTTTTACCCGGTTTGGAAAATCCTTCACAATTTTCACACAACGCCCCAACTGTGCTTGATTTTGCTCCTTTCTTACTCAGTCCGCCCCCCTGGCCCCTTTTTAGCAAGGTTTGGGACAATCGCCCACCCTTCCCCATTTTTGACTTTTTCGACACTACCGGCCCTGTCGTTTTTTTTCAATTTTTGCCCGGTTTGGAAAATACGTCACAATTTTCACACAACGCCCCAACTGTACTTGATTTTGCTCCTTTCTCACTCAGCCCGCCCCCCTGGCCCCTTTTAGCAAGTTTTGGGAAAATCCACATTTTTTACTTTTTCGACACTACCGGCCCTATCGTTTTTTAACATTTTTGCCCACTTTGGAAAATCCTTCACAATTTTCACAAAACGCCCCAAATGTGCTTGATTTTGCTCGTTTTTCACTCAGCCCGCCCCCCTGGCCCCTTTTAGCAAGTTTTGGGAAAATCCCATTTTTTAACTTTTTCGACACTACCGTCCCTGTGGCCTTTTAACATTTTTGCCCACTTTGGAAAATCCTTCACAATTTTCACAAAACGCCCCAAATGTGCTTGATTTCGCTCGTTTTTTACTGAGCCCACCCCCGGGCCTCTTTTTGCAAGGTTTGGGAAAATCCGCATTTTTGACTTTTTCGACACTACCGGCCCTGTCGTTTTTTTCAATTTTTGCCTGGTTTGGAAAATCCTTCACAATTTTCACAAATGCCCCAACTGTGCTTGATTTTTCTCGTTTTTCACACAGCCCGCCCCCCTGACCCCTTTTAGCAAGTTTTGGGAAAATCGCCATTTTTGACTTTTTCGACCGTTAACGGCCCTGTCGTTTTTCTAAATTTTTGCCCACTTTGGAAAATCCTTCACAATTTTCACATTACACATCAACTATGCTTGATTTTGCTCACTCATCCCGCACCCCGGCCACTTTTAGCAGGTTTTGGGAAAATCCCCATTTTTGACTTTTTCGACACTACCGGCCCTGTGGCCTTTTAAAATGTTTGCCCACTTTGGAAAATCCTTCACAATTTTCACAAAACGCCCCAACTGTGCTTGATTTTGCTCGTTTTTCAAACATCCCGCCCCCCGGCCACTTTTAGCAAGTTTTGGGAAAATCCACATTTTTGACTTTTTCGACACTACCGGCCCTGTCGCCTATTAAAATTTTTGCCTGGTTTGGAAAATCCTTCACAATTTTCACATTACACATCAACTGTGCTTGATTTTGCTCACTCATCCCGCCCCCCGGCCACTTTTAGCAGGTTTTGGGAGAATCCCCATTTTTGACTTTTTCGACACTACCGGCCCTGTCACCTTTTAAAATTTTTGCCCACTTTGGAAAATCCTTCACAATTTTCACAAAACACCCCAACTGTGCTTGATTTTGCTCGTTTTTCACTCATCCCGCCCCCCGGCCACTTTTAGCAAGTTTTGGGAAAATCCCCATTTTTGACTTTTTTGACACTACCGGCCCTATCGTTTTTTAACATTTTTGCCCACTTTGGAAAATCCTTCACAATTTTCACAAAACGCCCCAAATGTGCTTGATTTTGCTCGTTTTTCACTCAGCCCGCCCCCCTGGCCCCTTTTAGCAAGTTTTGGGAAAATCCCATTTTTTAACTTTTTCGACACTACCGTCCCTGTGGCCTTTTAACATTTTTGCCCACTTTGGAAAATCCTTCACAATTTTCACAAAACGCCCCAAATGTGCTTGATTTCGCTCGTTTTTTACTGAGCCCACCCCCGGGCCTCTTTTTGCAAGGTTTGGGAAAATCCGCATTTTTGACTTTTTCGACACTACCGGCCCTGTCGTTTTTTTCAATTTTTGCCTGGTTTGGAAAATCCTTCACAATTTTCACAAATGCCCCAACTGTGCTTGATTTTTCTCGTTTTTCACACAGCCCGCCCCCCTGACCCCTTTTAGCAAGTTTTGGGAAAATCGCCATTTTTGACTTTTTCGACCGTTAACGGCCCTGTCGTTTTTCTAAATTTTTGCCCACTTTGGAAAATCCTTCACAATTTTCACATTACACATCAACTGTGCTTGATTTTGCTCACTCATCCCGCACCCCGGCCACTTTTAGCAGGTTTTGGGAAAATCCCCATTTTTGACTTTTTCGACACTACCGGCCCTGTGGCCTTTTAAAATGTTTGCCCACTTTGGAAAATCCTTCACAATTTTCACAAAACGCCCCAACTGTGCTTGATTTTGCTCGTTTTTCAAACATCCCGCCCCCCGGCCACTTTTAGCAAGTTTTGGGAAAATCCACATTTTTGACTTTTTCGACACTACCGGCCCTGTCGCCTATTAAAATTTTTGCCTGGTTTGGAAAATCCTTCACAATTTTCACATTACACATCAACTGTGCTTGATTTTGCTCACTCATCCCGCCCCCCGGCCACTTTTAGCAGGTTTTGGGAAAATCCCCATTTTTGACTTTTTCGACACTACCGGCCCTGTCACCTTTTAAAATTTTTGCCCACTTTGGAAAATCCTTCACAATTTTCACAAAACACCCCAACTGTGCTTGATTTTGCTCGTTTTTCACTCATCCCGCCCCCCGGCCACTTTTAGCAAGTTTTGGGAAAATCCCCATTTTTGACTTTTTTGACACTACCGGCCCTATCGTTTTTTAAAATTTTTGCCCACTTTGGAAAATCCTTCACAATTTTCTCAAAACGCCCCAACTGTTCTTGATTTTGCTCACTCATCCCGCCTCCCGGCCACTTTTAGCAAGTTTTGGGAAAATCCCCATTTTTGACTTTTTCGACACTACCGGCCCTGTCACCTTTTAAAATTTTTACCCACTTTGGACAATCCTTCACAATTTTCACAAAACGCCCCAACTGTGCTTGATTTTGCTCGTTTTTCAAACATCCCGCCCCCCGGCCACTTTTAGCAAGTTTTGGGAAAATCCAAATTTTTGACTTTTTCGACACTACCGGCCCTGTCGCGTTTTAAAATTTTTGCCCACTTTGGAAAATCCTTCACAATTTTCACAAAACACCCCAACTGTGCTTGATTTTGCTCGTGTTTCACTCAGCCCGCCCCCCTGGCCCCTTTTAGCAAGGTTTGGGAAAATCCCATTTTTTAACTTTTTCGACACTACCGTCCCTGTGGCCTTTTAACATTTTTGCCCACTTTGGAAAATCCTTCACAATTTTCACAAAACGCCCCAATGTGCTTGATTTCACTCGTTTTTTACTGAGCCCACCCCCGGGCCCCTTTTAGCAAGTTTTAGGAAAATCCCCATTTTTGACTTTTTCGACCCTTAACGGCCCTGTCGTTTCTTTCAATTTTTGCCCACTTTGGAAAATCCTTCACAATTTTCACAAATGCCCCAACTGTGCTTGATTTCGCTCGTTTTTTACTGAGCCCACCCCCGGGCCCCTTTTAGCAAGTTTTGGGAAAATCCCCATTTTTGACTTTTTCGACCCTTAACGGCCCTGTCGTTTCTTTCAATTTTTGCCCACTTTGGAAAATCCTTCACAATTGTCACAAAACGCCCCAACTGTGCTTGATTTTTCTTGTTTTTCACTCAGCCCGCCCCCTGGCCCCTTTTAGCAAGGTTTGGGAAGATCCCCATTTTTGACTTTTTCGACACTACTGGCCCTGTCGTTTTATTCAATTTTTGCCCACTTTGGAAAATCCTTCACAATTGTCACAAAACGCCCCAACTGTGCTTGATTTTGCTCCTTTCTCACTCAGCCCGCCCCCTGGCCCCTTTTAGCAAAGTTTGTGAAAATCCCCATTTTTGACTTTTTCGACACTACCGGCCCTGTCGTTTTTTTCAATTTTTACCCGGTTTGGAAAATCCTTCACAATTTTCACACAACGCCCCAACTGTGCTTGATTTTGCTCCTTTCTTACTCAGTCCGCCCCCCTGGCCCCTTTTTAGCAAGGTTTGGGACAATCGCCCACCCTTCCCCATTTTTGACTTTTTCGACACTACCGGCCCTGTCGTTTTTTTTCAATTTTTGCCCGGTTTGGAAAATACGTCACAATTTTCACACAACGCCCCAACTGTACTTGATTTTGCTCCTTTCTCACTCAGCCCGCCCCCCTGGCCCCTTTTAGCAAGTTTTGGGAAAATCCACATTTTCTTTCAATTTTTGCCCACTTTGGAAAATCCTTCACAATTTTCACAAATGCCCCAACTGTGCTTGATTTCGCTCGTTTTTTACTGAGCCCACCCCCAGGCCCCTTTTAGCAAGTTTTGGGAAAATCCCCATTTTTGACTTTTTCGACCCTTAACGGCCCTGTCGTTTCTTTCAATTTTTGCCCACTTTGGAAAATCCTTCACAATTGTCACAAAACGCCCCAACTGTGCTTGATTTTTCTTGTTTTTCACTCAGCCCGCCCCCTGGCCCCTTTTAGCAAGGTTTGGGAAGATCCCCATTTTTGACTTTTTCGACACTACTGGCCCTGTCGTTTTATTCAATTTTTGCCCACTTTGGAATATCCTTCACAATTTTCTCAAAACGCCCCAACTGTGCTTGATTTTGCTCCTTTCTCACTCAGCCCGCCCCCTGGCCCCTTTTAGCAAAGTTTGTGAAAATCCCCATTTTTGACTTTTTCGACACTACCGGCCCTGTCGTTTTTTTCAATTTTTACCCGGTTTGGAAAATCCTTCACAATTTTCACACAACGCCCCAACTGTGCTTGATTTTGCTCCTTTCTTACTCAGTCCGCCCCCCTGGCCCCTTTTTAGCAAGGTTTGGGACAATCGCCCACCCTTCCCCATTTTTGACTTTTTCGACACTACCGGCCCTGTCGTTTTTTTTCAATTTTTGCCCGGTTTGGAAAATACGTCACAATTTTCACACAACGCCCCAACTGTACTTGATTTTGCTCCTTTCTCACTCAGCCCGCCCCCCTGGCCCCTTTTAGCAAGTTTTGGGAAAATCCACATTTTTTACTTTTTCGACACTACCAGCCCTGTCTTTTTTTTTTTTAAATTTTGCCCACTTTGGAAAATCCTTCACAATTTTCACAAAACGCCCCAACTGTGCTTGATTTAGCTCCTTTCTCACTCAGCCCGCCCCCCTGGCCCCTTTTACCAAAGTTTGGGAAAATCCCAATTTTTGACTTTTTCGACCCTTAACGGCCCTGTCGTTTTATTAAATTTTTGCCCACTTTGGAAAATCCTTCACAATTTTCACATTACACATCAACTGTGCTTGATTTTGCTCACTCATCCCGCCCCCGGGCCACTTTTAGCAGGTTTTGGGAAAATCCCCATTTTTGACTTTTTCGACACTACCGGCCCTGTCGCCTTTTAACACATTACTGTCAGGTTTTGTAGAAAGTTCGGACCCAAATGCAGAAAGTTCCAAATTCAAGAGTTTTTAATTGAACAGAAAAAGTCAAAAAACAACTCCAACAAAGAATGTCCCGTCAAACGGTCAAAAAACTCAACAAAAATGCAGGCTCTTGGCCACAAAACTGAAACAGGAAAAAAGCTGACAAACTAGAGGGCAGTCCAAAGAGTGGTCTAGAGGCAGGCAAGGGTCAGGTCCAAATAAGCAGTCCAAACAGGCAGATAATCCAAATCGGCAGGCAAAATCCAAAAACCAGGTTCACAGGCAGAGTACAAACAAGCAGGTTGGCAGACAGGAAAAGCAGGTAACAACGGTAGATGTGCTCAGAACAAAAGACTGGGACAATCTGACAAACTGGGGCTGACAGAGCACAGAATAAGTAGGCCTAATCATTAGGAGTTAACGGAGTACAGGTGAGCACAAAATGGCCGACAATGACCACATGGAAGCATGACAGGTGAGGGCGGAGTCATTACCCAAAACAAACAAAAGCACATGGTTGCAACACAAAATGTCCAGCAGGTGTCAATGAACATGCAAGGATACTGACACTACCCCCCCCTCAACGAACGCCTCTCGGCGTCAAGGCAGGATGGCGTGGGTGTTGCTGGCGAAAGTCTCTAATGAGTGTCTTATCCACAATGTGGCGGGCGGGAACCCACATCCGCTCCTCTGGCCCATACCCTTTCCAGTCAACCAAAAACTGGAGACCACGCCCACGCCGGCGAACATCCATCAGCTTCTCGACAGTGTAGACAGGACCCCCATCAACGAGCCGGGGGGGAGGGCGGGGCACAGCCGGGGGAGACAGAGGACTGTGACAGACAGGTTTGACCCGGGACACATGGAAGGTGGGATGGACTCGGCGAAGTGAGAGGGGCAGGCGCAACCGGACTGCAGATCTGCCCAAGACCCGTTCGATGACATAGGGCCCAATGAAGCGGGGAGCCAGCTTACGTGAGTCCACTCGGAGAGGTAGGTCCTTTGTAGAGAGCCAAACCCTCTGACCGCTCCTGTAGTGGGGGGCCTTGACCCTTCGGCGGTCTGCCAACCGCTTGACCTGGGCACCCGAACGCAACAGAGAGGCTCGAGCACGTCTCCACGTCGCCTTGCACCGCCGGACAAACGCCTGGACCGATGGAACCGATGCCTCAAGTTCCTGGGAAGAAAAGAGAGGTGGTTGGTAGCCAAGGCAACATTGAAAAGGGGAGAGACCCGTAGATGCAACAGGGAGAGAATTGTGGGCATACTCAGCCCATGCCAAATGCCGACTCCAGGATGTGGGATTCTGGGACGCCAGGCACCTAAGAACCCTTTCAAGGTCCTGGTTGGCCCGCTCTGTCTGGCCGTTGGTCTGAGGATGGAATCCTGAAGAGAGGCTGGCGGTGGCTCCAATAAGCCTACAGAACTCCTTCCAAAACGAGGACACAAATTGAGGACCTCGGTCAGACACCATGTCAAAAGGCATTCCATGGATCCTAAAGACATGGTTAACCATGAGAGAAGCTGTCTCCTTGGCAGAAGGGAGTTTAGGCAGAGGGACAAAGTGCACACACTTGGAGAACCGATCAACAATAGTCAGGACAGCAGAGTTACCATCAGAAGGCGGGAGGCCAGTCACAAAATCCAAGGCTATGTGGGACCATGGTCGTCTGGGTACCGGGAGCGGCTGGAGGAGTCCGACAGGTGGCTGATTTGAGCTCTTGTTTTGGGCGCAAATCTGACAGGCAGCAATGAAGGCTTGGACATCTGCAACCATTCGGGGCCACCAAAACTGTTGACGGAGAAATGCCATAGTCCTCCTAACCCCGGCATGGCAGGTCAGTCGGGAGCAGTGACCCCACTCCAAAACCTGAGGACGGACAGAACTGGGGACAAACAGGCGGTTAGGGGGGCAACCAGCTGGGCAAGCCTCCTGTTGCTGGGCACTGCGAACCACAGAGACTATATGCCAAGAAACTGCACCCACTAAACAGTGAGAAGGCAAAATGGTGTTAGGGGCAGGGGCAGCATCTGGAGCACTAAACTGTCGAGAAAGAGAGTCAGGTTTAGCATTCTTGGACCCAGGACGGAAAGACAAGGTAAAATTGAACCGACTAAAAAAAAGAGACCACCTGGCCTGGCGTGCGTTGAGTCGTTTGGCAGACTTCAAATACTCCAGGTTCCTATGGTCCGTCCACACAAGAAAAGGAACCTCAGCGCCCTCTAGCCAATGACGCCACTCCTCCAGAGCGAGTTTGACCGCCAGAAGTTCCCGGTCCCCGACATCGTAGTTTCTCTCAGCAGGCGTTAACTTGTGGGAGAAAAAGGCACATGGGTGCAGCTTATTGTCCTCCTTGGACCTCTGGGACAGGACAGCTCCAGCCCCTACCTCAGAGGCATCCACCTCAACAATGAACTGACACGAAGGATCTGGCATAACCAGAATGGGAGAAGAGGTGAAACGCTTCTTCAGTTGTTGGAACGCCTTCTCCGCCACTTCCGACCAGAAAAACCTGACAGAGGAGGATGTCAGAGCAGTTAGAGGACAGGCAAGAGAACTATAGTTACGAATGAACCGTCTGTAAAAATTTGCAAAACCCAGAAACTTCTGCAGATCCTTGCGGGACTGAGGGGTAGGCCAATCAATGACTGCCTTGATCTTAGAGGAGTCCATCCCAACACCACCTTCAGAGACGACAAAGCCCAAAAACGATGTGGAGCGTTGATGGAACTCACATTTCTCAGCCTTTACATAAAGTTGGTTCTCTAGTAACCGCTGAAGAACTAATCGGACATGATGGACATGGTCACGAAGGGACTTGGAAAAAATCAGAATATCGTCCAAATAAACAAAAACAAATTTGTTTACCATATCCCGCAGTACATCATTGACCAAAGTCTGGAACACAGCTGGGGCGTTGGTCAGTCCAAACGGCATTACAAGGTATTCGTAGTGCCCTGTGGGTGTATTAAATGCCGTCTTCCACTCATCTCCCTCCCTGATTCTCACCAAATGATAGGCATTACGAAGGTCCAATTTAGAAAACACTGTGGCACCCTGTAACAGTTCAAAGGCTGAGGACATCAAGGGAAGAGGATATCTGTTCTTAACCGTAATATCATTGAGGCCCCGGTAATCAATGCAAGGTCTTAATGATCTATCCTTCTTGTCCACAAAGAAAAACCCTGCCCCTGCTGGAGAGGACGAGGGACGGATAATACCTGCTGCTAGGGAGTCCTCAATGTACTTGTTCATGGCCATTCTCTCAGGGGGCGCCAGAGAGTACAGACGACCTCGAGGCGGACAAGCTCCAGGAAGCAACTCTATAGAGCAATCATATGGACGATGAGGTGGTAGAGAAGTTGCCCTGGACTTGCTGAAGACGGGTCTCAGGTCTAGGTATTCCTCCGGAACTCTTGACAGGTCTGGAAACTCCTCAGGTAGCTCAGGAAAAACAGGGAACCGGTTAAGGGCAGACCTCAGACACTGGGAATGACAGAATGGGCTCCAGCCCAAAATAGAATTCTTCTCCCAATCAATGTGCGGGTTGTGTTTGACTAACCAAGGGTGACCAAGAACTATGGGAATCTGTGGTGAATCAATAACATAAAGAGCAATCTCCTCAGTGTGATTACCAGAGAGCATCAAACTCACCGGGGATGAGATATGGGTTACCTTGGCGAAACAGGTCCCGTTTAGCGCTGAGGCAGTCAATGGCACTTGCAGGGTGGTTACTGGAACTCCCCATCTGGTGGCCAGTGATACGTCAATGAAGCTCTCTTCAGCTCCAGAGTCAATGAGGACGGAGGTGGTGTGATGATGGCTCCTCCACATCACAGTTGCTTGCAGAACAGTGCGAAGGGATGGGGAGATCTTTGAGGGAATTGCGCTCACCAGTACTCCCCGCCTCACTGGTGAGCATTGTCTTTTACAGGACAGGTTGAAACAAAATGGCCACGCTGACCACAGTACAGACAGGCACGAGACTCCAGCCTTCGCTGTCTCTCAGCTGGTGAAAGACTAGTCCGGTCTATCTTCATTGGCTCTGGAGGAGCCGGAGTGGACGACCTTGATCCCCCCTCAAGGACCTGAAGAGGAGAACTGGACCCTCGACGAAGCTCAGTCCGCTGAGAACTACTGGTTGTCTTCAACCGATGAAGCTGACCTAGCCGAGTGTCCACACGGATAGCCACATCCACCAAGCCATCAAAAGATGAAGGCAAATCGCGGGGAATGAGTTCATCCTTAATCCCTTCAGAAAGTCCATTGAAAAACGTATCATACAGAGCTTCCAGGTTCCAACCAGTAGAGGACGCCAGAGTCCGGAATTCTATTGCAAAGTCGGACACTGACCTGCGGCCTTGACGGAGGTTAAGGATCTCACGAGCAGCCTCCCTTCCCTGTTTAGAGCGATCGAAGACCTTCTTCATTTCACCAGTGAATTGAGTGAAGTCATCCTGGATCGCCACCTGGTTGCTCCAGATGGCCGTTCCCCACTCACGAGCTCTTCCAGACAACTGGGTGATGACGTAGGCAACCTTAGAACGATCGGAAGGAAAAGTCAATGGCTGTAGTCCAAAAATCAGCTCACACTGAGCTAGGAATGACTGACAGGATCCTGGATCTCCTGAGTAAGTCTCAGGTGGAGGCAGGCGAGGTTCTCGGGCTGGAGCAGCTGGAGGAGGTGGTACTGAGGAGGCTAACTGGAGCTGTTGCACCCTAGCAGCAAGGTCAGTCACACTTGCTGTAGCTGCCTCCAACGTCCTGGAAACAAACTCAATTTGTGCCTGGTGTCTCCCCAGCGTTGCTCCATGCCGATCAAGAACCTTACTTATTTCTGCTGGGTCCATTATCTGGTCAGATTGTAATGTCAGGTTTTGTAGAAAGTTCGGACCCAAATGCAGAAAGTTCCAAATTCAAGAGTTTTTAATTGAACAGAAAAAGTCAAAAAACAACTCCAACAAAGAATGTCCCGTCAAACGGTCAAAAAACTCAACAAAAATGCAGGCTCTTGGCCACAAAACTGAAACAGGAAAAAAGCTGACAAACTAGAGGGCAGTCCAAAGAGTGGTCTAGAGGCAGGCAAGGGTCAGGTCCAAATAAGCAGTCCAAACAGGCAGATAATCCAAATCGGCAGGCAAAATCCAAAAACCAGGTTCACAGGCAGAGTACAAACAAGCAGGTTGGCAGACAGGAAAAGCAGGTAACAACGGTAGATGTGCTCAGAACAAAAGACTGGGACAATCTGACAAACTGGGGCTGACAGAGCACAGAATAAGTAGGCCTAATCATTAGGAGTTAACGGAGTACAGGTGAGCACAAAATGGCCGACAATGACCACATGGAAGCATGACAGGTGAGGGCGGAGTCACTACCCAAAACAAACAAAAGCACATGGTTGCAACACAAAATGTCCAGCAGGTGTCAATGAACATGCAAGGATACTGACAATTACACATCAACTGTGCTTGATTTTGCTCACTCATCCCGCCCCCCGGCCACTTTTAGCAGGTTTTGGGAAAATCCCCATTTTTGACTTTTTCGACACTACCGGCCCTGTCACCTTTTAAAATTTTTGCCCACTTTGGAAAATCCTTCACAATTTTCACAAAACACCCCAACTGTGCTTGATTTTGCTAGTTTTTCACTCATCCCGCCCCCCGGCCACTTTTAGCAAGTTTTGGGAAAATCCCCATTTTTGACTTTTTTGACACTACCGGCCCTATCGTTTTTTAACATTTTTGCCCACTTTGGAAAATCCTTCACAATTTTCACAAAACGCCCCAAATGTGCTTGATTTTGCTCGTTTTTCACTGAGGCCGCCCCCCGGCCCCTTTTTGCAAGGTTTGGGAAAATCCCCATTTTTGACTTTTTCGACAGTACCGGCCCTGTCGTTTTTTTTAAATTTTTGCCTGGTTTGGAAAATCCTTCACAATTTTCACATTACACATCAACTGTGCTTGATTTTGCTCACTCATCCCGCCTCCCGTCCACTTTTAGCAAGTTTTGGGAAAATCCCCATTTTTGACTTTTTCGACACTACCGGCCCTGTCGACTTTTAAAATTTTTGCCCACTTTGGAAAATCCTTCACAATTTTCACAAAATACCCAAACTGTGCTTGATATTGCTCCTTTCTCACTCAGCCCGCCCCCCTGGCCCCTTTTAGCAAGGTTTGGGAAAATTCCCATTTTTGACTTTTTCGACACTACCGGACCTGTCGTTTTTTTCAAATTTTGCCTGGTTTGGAAAATCCTACACAATTTTCACATTACACATCAACTGTGCTTGATTTTGCTCAATCATCCCGGCCACTTTTAGCAGGTTTTGGGAAAATCCCCATTTTTGACTTTTTCGACACTACCGGCCCTGTCGCCTTTTAACATTTTTGCCCACTTTGGAAAATCCTTCACAATTTTCACAAAACGCCCCAACTGTGCTTGATTTTGCTCGTTTTTCACTCATCCCGCCCCCCGGCCACTTTTAGCAAGTTTTGGGAAAATCCCCATTTTTGACTTTTTCGACACTACCGGCCCTGTCGCCTTTTAAAATTTTTGCCCACTTTGGAAACACCTTCACAATTTTCACAAAACGCCCCAACTGTGCTTGATTTTGCTCGTTTTTCACTCATCCGGTTCCCCGGCCACTTTTAGCAAGTTTTGGGAAAATCCACATTTTTGACTTTTTCGACACTACCGGTCTTGTCGCCTTTTAAAATGTTTGCCCACTTTGGAAACACCTTCACAATTTTCACAAAACGCCCCAACTGTGCTTGATTTTGCTCGTTTTTCACTCATCCCGCCCCCCGGCCACTTTTAGCAAGTTTTGGGAAAATCCACATTTTTGACTTTTTCGACACTACCGGTCTTGTCGCCTTTTAAAATTTTTGCCCACTTTGGAAACACCTTCACAATTTTCACAAAACGCCCCAACTGTGCTTGATTTTGCTCGTTTTTCACTCATCCCGCCCCCCGGCCACTTTTAGCATTTTTTGGAAAATCCCCATTTTTGACATTTTCGACACTACCGGCCCTGTCGTTTTATTCAATTTTTGCCCGGTTTGGAAAATCCTTCACAATTTTCACATTACACATCAACTGTGCTTGATTTTGCTCACTCATCCCGCCCTCCGGCCACTTTTAGCAAGTTTTGGGAAAATCCCCATTTTTGACTTTTTCGACACTACCGGCCCTGTCGCCTTTTAAAATTTTTGCCCACTTTGGAAACACCTTCACAATTTTCACAAAACGCCCCAACTGTGCTTGATTTTGCTCGTTTTTCACTCATCCCGTCCCCCGGCCACTTTTAGCAAGTTTTGGGAAAATCCACATTTTTGACTTTTTCGACACTACCGGTCTTGTCGCCTTTTAAA